>NW_009942156.1:74082-87698 GCF_000696875.1 Nestor notabilis | reverse complement strand
AAGAGTGTGATGAGCCTGATGAGGTAGGAAAATAAAGGAACTGATTGGTGGGGAACAGAGGTAAGGTGCAGATGGGGGAAACAAAGCAAATCTCAGAAGAGAGATATGATGTGAGGAAGAACTTTGAACTTCTTACTGTTGGGGGAAAGCCTCTATCTTTAAAATTGTGTGGGACAGAAAGTGGGGAGTGGAAAGGGAAGGTCAGCTCTGGCTTTGCTACAAAATGCCCCGTTTTTGACATGAGAATGGTGAACATGAAGGAGCAGGTTCTTGTCCCTCTTGTCAGTGTCCATCCCAGGAACTAGAGCCACAAATTAGATCTGACAGGATGACAAGAAATCCTTTAAGAATAAAAGCAGAGGCATTGTGTCAAACAAGGCGTTCCCAAGGGAAATAAAGCAGTATCACAGGCTTGGATCCTTCCATGTACACTCGAAGAGTACTGCCATGGACCCTTGAGGGCTGATCACACTGAAGAGCTGTGGATATAACTAGGCACTCAGCCTTCCATAAACTGAGACAGTCTGAATGACATGTTCTAGATGGGAGTAGTGTAGCCAGAGCATTGCTGAGCACTTGTGCGCATCTAGGAGACTAGAAGCTGCATTGAAGTGACTGACTGTCACATTTAGCAGGGATGATGTGCCTCTTCTTCAGATATGTGTTCTTTTCCTCTACTCAGCCTGGGGAGAGCATACAGTTTTCTCTAGTGCTGCTGCTCAAAGCAGCCCAAGGAGCAGTGTGCCCTGGTGGGTAAGCCAGAGATGTGATGCAGCGACGCAGACAAGCGTGGAGCCTTCTCAGTGCCGTAGTGTCTCCCTGTGCTCAGCAGAGTTGCCCATACCCTGCTGTGCTCCCTTCACCTTTTTATGAGAGCTCTGGCTATCAACAATCCTCTAAGGTCAGATTTTTCTCTGAAAGCTGAAAGCAAATGAGAAATAATCTGCATTTTAAGAGCTTTTTGCAGAACCTCTAGCACACAAACAGGGTGAGGCCACTGTCTTTGCAGGTTTTGGTAAGGTAGGATTTTTCTCTGGGGGGAGAGGGAGGTGCCCAACCTGTCAGGATGTCATTGCTGCACATGTACTTCAGGAATGGTCAGGCTCTCTTGATGTTCTTCGTAGAGTTTGGATTTTTTACTTTTTAAGCTCCTGAGAAAGCACCCAGCTTTGAAGCTTTCCCTGGATATGAAGATGCAGGAGTCTTCCTTTCTATTTCCAAAATCTGACTTCAACAAAAATCCCTGAGGTTTTCTAGTTTCAAGTTGTACTTTTATGAATAAATGGTGACTCAAATACTCCAAAGCAATTTTAAAGTTTTCCAAATCCTTTGAAATACTGCATCTAGGTCCATGCAACTAGCTCCGGAAAGCCATGTGACAATGCAAATGTTTGCTTTCTCCACCAGAACTGAAAAATACCGAGCATTCTAAAAGAGAAACAGAACAATATGTTCTACTTTCCTTATGTATTTTATAAAAAATGCATATATAAAAAATTGAATATAAATTCTTTTAGGAGCAATTGTTTCATAAAAGAAACATGAGTTTGCTTTGGCAAAGATGCGTATGATTTATGGTTCATTTTGTAAACTTGGCCAAATAATTTCCTTCTCCTTTATGATTGGAGAGCAGAGCTGTCGGGGGCAGGGAGTTACAGGATGGCATCTGTTCTTAGAGCAACAGGATTATGTTTATTCATGATTAGCTTATGCAGAAAATGCATCAAAGAGTTTATTTGAATTTTTGATAAATTTGCCTTGTAGAAAAGAAATATTTTTCTTAATTGGACCTTGTAGGAAAAATCCCAGTAATGGCAAATGCAAATGAGAAATAATCTGAATTTAAAGAGCTTTTTTCAGAACCTCTAGCAGTAAAAGTAGGGTGAGGCCACTGTCTCTTCACTTTTTGATAAAATTGTGGCTTTTCTTCTCCCCTCTAATTCTATACGCATATTCCGTGGTGGTACAGCGGTGGTTTAACATGTAGCTTCTTAATGTATCTTTGCTGAAAGAAGGGAGTTATGTTTATCAGTATGTTGTTCAGTAGCCTTCGTTCTCTGCTTGCTTTTTAGTGTTGAATGAGGCTTTATAAAGTGCCACCAACCATGCCATTTTCTGTATTTTTGACTCTATGTAAATTTTTGCAGAGAGGTAGGGAGAGCAAATGAAAGATTGACACTGGTATCTCCTGAAATGTTCCCTGTTCTTTTTAAGCAGCTTGATTTTCTTTATAGCGTTGCCAAAAACCTAACAGATGATGTTTTCAGGATCAGAGACAGGAGATTGAAATGTTGCTAATGTCTGTAGCACTTAAGTCATAGAATTCTGTAAAGAAATGTGCCGTGATTGATCTGATTAATCTTTCAGATGCGTGGTGAAGGAGAAAGAAACTTCTCCATCCTACTAAATTTTTATATTTATATAACTGCTTTTTAGACACCGAGCTTAGGTGTCATTGTAATGTTCTGACATGGGTGACTTGTACTAGGCAGTTTCAGTTGAACTGACATCTTCCTTTCTGCCACAGTTTTCTACATGTAACAGAACCTTTTTTAACAGATCTCTCCCATGAGAGAAGTCCTATGGGATCCTTTGGGAAATGTAAAGCAATGTGGCAGACAGACATGCTGCTGCTGCGCAGAAGCTGTCCACTTGCTGCAAGGAGGTTCTCGGCCTTTACTCAAATTGCGGGTTTGTTGCCAAAATATTTCAGGTGATATCTCTTCATTCACAAGATTAACTGTAATTGTGGATGAACATGGATGCTATAGCTGAGCTAGGGAAGCTCTCATGTAGCTGGCATTATCTGCAGCAGACTTGTAGATGAGCCTTCATTCAGTTTAATGAAGCTAGAAGACCTGGTGCTTGTGCTGAATGATTCCAGTCCTTCCTAGTTTTCTTACTACCGTACCAGAGCAGGAGTGCAAGTACATCTCATGCTGGTGCCACCAGCTACAGCACAACTGTTACAGAAATTCTGGTCTCTTTTTGTAACTCAGATGACCAGTTACCTAGTGGGTATCACACTAGGTCTTTCCAGCCCTGTCTTTTAGCTTCAAAAGGTACTAGATAAGTAGAGCTAAAGACTTTTTCCTTTTCAAGTAAATTCTTGTAAGTTCTGTCTCTCTGGGCAGATACCAGAGGACGCTATTAAAACGTATATGTAGAGACACATGCATATAATTTATTATTTCTTCAACAAGACCATGGAGCTTTAGCAAGGATATCAGAAAGCCAACATAATGAGCTGCAACAAAGGAGGAGAACTGGTTGGACATTACAATAATATAGTTTATTTTGGGCAGAAACAGACTGTTTCTATCATTCTCTAAACTAGTCAAAGAGCAATAAATGAATTTGTTACCAAAAATCAGAAAATTCAAAATATTTAATCAAGTCTATTTTGTTTTCTCTTGTTGAGAGCCTGCCAAGTGAACACCCAGAACAACATACATGCATAGTAGGCTTCCATGCAGTTTGAGTTCCAGCTATACGTTATTTGTCCAGTACCTAGAGTGTCACACAGAATTTAAGGAACATATTACAATTAATTATATCATGTCGGAATAAATAATTTCCTAAATACACACTCTGTCATGGTGGCCACTGATAAGGAATTTAATTTGAAACTCAGCTCTTGGCTTCTGAAAAATCAGCTTTAACTAAATTGTCGCAGTCATTACACGTTGTAAAGCCTCTATATTTCACACTTCATTTTCTAGCCAAATGGATGGCAGCCCACTTCAAAGGGAAAGCAGTAAACCTGTGGTCAGAGTGTTCACCTGAACAGCATGCTCTCCCTGGATCCCATGTCTTGCAGTTGCACACATTTTGAATTCCTGCAGGTTTGCAATTTAATTGGTCAAAAATCAAAGGATGTCCAGTTGAACTGTACACCCTTATAACAGGGTCAGAGATTGGGAGATATTGTTTGATGCTCCACCTTTCCTGACATTTCACTGTTGCACAAAAGTGGGAAAGATGTTTCAATGAGCTTCCCACGCTAGAAATATTAACCCCAAGTGTTCAAAAGTTGTGAACGTGATGTTTATACGGAAGAGAGTTTTAGAGCCCTACTTGTATAGTACTAGAGGCTGTACTACAAGAACTGAAATTAAATTTGTACCTTGTCATAGTCTGTAATATCAACCCAAGTACTCAGATCCTCACTGAGACCATGTGAATGGTGTCAGAGTGTCCGGTAGGACTTTGTCATGGAATACAATATGGTAAGCATACAGATATTTCAAACTCCAGTGGCAGGATCTACATGACCCTCAACATTTCATGGCCAGTTATTTTCCTTGCTGCACACACCTCCATGGACAATGGTTCCTGAGTACTTCCTTTGATTTTATTTTATATATATATATTTGTTATGTTGAGATTTTTTGAGGGAAATACTCAGATATGTAAGGTAGGAAGTGTTTGAAAGAAGACTGAAAATAGCATTAGTATGAATCTGAATGGAAAATGAAGGTTTGTTACTGCCATGAAGTTTACTACCTAATTACTTTGGACAGTTTGCTTAAGTAACATCTATCAAAACAAGAAGCATCTTTTGGGGATATCCAGTTCAGGGATACATGGGCAAAGTGAAGTTGGTGTGGCTGAGAGCAGGGGTTCCAAAGTCTCCTGCTTGCTCTTCTGCCTTTGCTGATCCTATCTACTGAAAAGGAATGCAGCAGGAGATTTTTGCCAGTGGTGACACTGTAATCAAGGCTGTGCTGTCTGGGGCCACAGTGTCTAAGTTATGGTGTGTGTGATCTGTAAACAGTGAATTAGCAAGAGAAATGAAACCTGTAAAACTTTGCAGTGGTTGGCTGTGTACTGCTGTTTAACCAAATGTCCCATTTTGAAGAATGGTGTTGGCCTGCCTTCATTTCGGTTCATGCAATATTTGTGTCAACACACGTAGTGTACAGCTCACAGAAAGGGGGATGCTGTATTGCTGTGGGAACTGTGTATAATGGCTATATAAATGGAATTTGAATGGAGACCAAAAAACTCTATTCATTTCTACATTTATTAGGGTTTTTTTTCTGTCCCTGAATCAAACCTGCATTGTTGGATCTGTGTCACAACTGGTAACAGCGTTCTCTGGGACCTCAACATCATGTGCAAGTAATAAGGACATTGTCACTGTTTATCTAGTCAGGGATTGATAGTTCAGTACCTTTGGACTTGGTTGAGCAGGTAGAATGCAGGAATTCTTAAACTCTATGTTTCCATGACAGGACTGATTTGGGCTGGTTATTGGTAACACTGTTCATATGTAAATGCCTGCTTTTAAGATCACTTATGTTCACAGAGGAACCATTTGCTTCTCTTGTTGAAAAAATAATAAAACCCCAAACACCGAACAAGAGAAGATTAATCCAGATAATCACGAAAGGATGGTTGTGCTAGAAAATGTAAATACTGAAGACCGTTAGTCATTTCTCATACCAAAAGCAGTAACATACATTGTTTTTTGAGGAACTGGCCACTCAATTACTATTTTCTACTCAGATTTATGGTCACTCTCCTTTACTCTTTGTTCAGACTATTCATGAAAAATCTGAAGTGTTACACAGTAGCAGGTGCTGGATATTCCTTTATTTCTTTATTTTTCAGGTCTGTACCCAGCACTTGGTCCTTCTGAATTTATAACTGTGCTACTTGGTATAGCTTTCACACACCTAACCAACCGTGAGGTGGGAAGTGCATTCCTCTCTTGCACTCCCCCTTTCTACTAGCTCCCCATTTCACAAACAGGTATTGAAACCTGGCTTGGCACAATATCATTATTCTGTAGCAGGTGTCAGTTGGGAGTTTTTATATTTCAGGATCCCTTGACCTTTCTTCTGAGCACACGTACAGTGTGTTAATGATGAACAATGTCCACACATCAGCACTAATTCAAACTTGAGCTCTTCCAGAGTTTGAAATATGCATGGATAAAGTCTGTGCAGATGGTCCTGAATTTTAATATATAAAAGTCACAGTAAAACAAAGTTAACTTTAAGAATTCTGCAATAAATCACAAAAAGCTGAATATGATCCTCTGGATATCTTAATTAGATGAATTTCTTTCACTTAATCAGACATTCAAAGTCAAAGGGACAAAAGACACTGCCTTTCTTAGACGCTAAGGCCTGAATAATGTGTCAGTGGTCAGAAGAGTTGATTAAATTACTTGCTGCCACTCACATTTGTATTTGATTGTATTCTTTTTCTGAATAATAACTTGAACATCAGTGTTTCCATTTTTTTTATTAGTCACAATCAAGAATATTCCCAACAGCTTTATTTCTGGGCTTCTTGCTGCCATGCAAGGATTTGGCATCATGTACATCTACATAAAAATGTTGAAGGAATGATTAGTTTGCAAGCTGAACTTCAAAGATAGGAAATAGCAGAATCAAGATTATCCACATAACCCACTTTTGTAGGTATCTCTGGTAGGAATCGCCAATAGCAGTAAGAAGGGCAGAGGTGATGACATGGGGTGCTTGGAGAGGTGGATTGCACCTACTGTGTGTTGTTCAGAGCTCAGGCCCATGAGTGCACAAGCTTAGTCAGAGCACATGGAGGCCTTTGGACTTAAGCAACTGGACTCTCAAGGACTCCTATTTAGCACATGGGGATGGCACTTCTAAGAAACTTCACATATGGCTAAATTTCTCAAGGACTCCTATTTAGCACATGGGGATGACACTTTTAAGAAACTTCACATATGGCTAAATCAGGAGGATTTTTCATGAGGAAATTAATAAGTGTCTGTCTGCTTCAGGGCTATCTCTACAGTGAATTCCCATGCTTCTTCTCCAGATCTTCCAAATGTTCCATATTGTTTTAAAAAAGAGGTTTGTGCTGGCAATCTCTGCAGATTTTTCTGGCCTTATTGAAAACTGCTGTGACATTTTTGCTGAATTGGGATGTCTTTTGCTTTGCGTTTTATTTTTGTTGGGGCTTTTTTGTTCGTTTTTGCTTTTTAAATTAAGCCAGAGGTAGAACTGGAGCACGGAAACATCACTTGCATCTGTGACAAAGTATTTAGAGAACAGGGGAGGGAGAGAGAGAGAAAGGATTTACAGTGGGGAAGTATTAGGCAGGATTGACTCTAGGTGTCACTGTGAGCTGTGCCTGTAATGCTGCAGCTCCATTTTCCCTTTTATTCAGTGACCCCCACTTCCCAGCCTTCATCCTCATCTCTGTTTCCCTCATCTTTTTCTCTCTCTCTCTTTTTTTCTTTCCCTAACACACACACGTGCATGCAGAGAAGTGTATGACAAATAATAGCTGGAAGCAAGGAAATTACTGTGACTATTAGACAACTTGGCATTGATATAAATTAATAGATAGTTAATAAAAATGCTGTTTAACTGAATAGTGTTAACTGAATAGATGTGTGATATCTTGCTTATACATGAAGCCCTGGAAAGTAAATGATTAAAAAACCCCAACACAATAGCCAAGCTTTCTTTTGTCCATTTGTATATGGCTACAGGTAAGAGCAGAAGGCAAACACCAGCAGGCAAGATACTCTTCCAGTCTTGCCAATCTGGATTGGGCAGAGGCAGGACTAGATCATTTTAGCAATTACAGGCTTGGTTGCAGGCATGAGGGGTTCTGGCAGACTTTGAAACTGTACCTTTCTGTATAGATTCCTGCAAAAGCAACCTCTATTTCTTGATGCTTTCTCTTCACTAATATTAAGTTAACTTCTCAATTTATAATTTAGAATGCTCTTCTATAGGATCCACTTAGAGAATACTAACTAATGACGTACAGCAACATCATTAGACACTTTTGTGCCTCAGGGTAACAGACTACAATGCACCCTGCAAAGTAGCACTTAGAGGCTGTATGAACATATTCTGTCACCTTGCAATCTTTTATAGCATAGCCCTGGGAATGTGCAGGGAGATAACATGCAGAGGAATAGAACAAAGTCTGCTGGAGTCACACTCTCCTTAACGTGATGAATTATCAAGATGCTGTATGTTTCCTGGTTAGGTCCCAAACAGATGAACTTTTGTAAATGAGCAAATTTAAATGCCTTCTTATCACACACAGGCAGAACACTGTTTTCTTGGTGTTACTAAGAGTCCAATGTTACTTTTAAGTGACTTTGTGCAGTGATCGGTACTTCAGCCCTAATTAGTAAAAGTAGTAAGAGCCTTAGATTTAAATCATAAACAGAAAAATAGATCATCTAATATTTAATTCACCCCCCCCAACAACCCTAAATTATTCCTTGATGTGTATAATCTGTTTTCTTCTATCAATTTAAATTTCCTAAACCGCGGCTTCCATGACTTCATGCTTACTTTGTGCAGTGATCGGTACTTCAGCCCTAATTAGTAAAAGTAGTAAGAGCCTTAGATTTAAATCATAAACAGAAAAATAGATCATCTAATATTTAATTCACCCCCCCCAACAACCCTAAATTATTCCTTGATGTGTATAATCTGTTTTCTTCTATCAATTTAAATTTCCTAAACCGCGGCTTCCATGACTTCATGCTTTTTTCTTTTGAGTTTGCTTTTTTAATGCAGGATTCTCCTGAAGAACAAGGGCAATTTTTAAAGCTGCTTTGTAGAACTCCATTTTCTTTTTGATTTGGGCTCCTCTGTCAGTGCTGAATCTTGAATTTTTGTAGCATCCTGTGGAAAAGGGAAGGCAATCTGCAAAGTACAGATTCTCCTGGCAAATCTTGCTGGTTGCTAGATGCAACTTCTAAACCATCTTTCCTTGGTTTTTATCCTTGCCTGATGGCTGCATCACGTACTGTATGTTCAATATGGTGATGACTCCGAGATACACCCTGTCACTAATCTAGTCTCTCATGGCTGCTGTGATTATCCACTGTCTCTATCAAATTACTCTTGGACAATGTCAACGGCATAGTCTCACCTCTGAATGGAACAGGAACATCCCTTTTTCCTTTTTCTAATCGGGATTAAGCAGTCAGATCTGATGACACTTCACACGAGTATAGTTGTTTGAAAACATACTGTCCTTTCAATCACAGTAAGTGACAGTGTGCACAGTGTGTACTCTGCTGATGCCATGGCTGCCTTTGATGCCTGCTCTGACATACTTTAAGATAAATAGTTCAGAGAAAAATTCTTTAGAGTAGCAAACTACTTTTGCCAAATAGTTATCTCTATATAGTTCTTTTTCTCCCCTTTTTTCTTTTAAAAGGAAAATGTAACAGGGATTAAATTAGGGGAGAGTTGAGTAGCTGTTTTCTGGAATGAATATTTTTTTACTGGGGACAGGCTTAAATGCCTATGTATTTAGAGCAAAGGAGTGGGTGTGAGGAAATATGTCTAAACTCCCTGCTCCCATCTCTTTGCCCACTTTCTCTCTCATGGATATTATAGAGGCTTGAGTGGGAGTTTGGGATTTTTCAGTATGTGAGAGACAGCTAGTGGCAAAAGAAACCTGCAGAGATGGGTAAACTACATGATTGCATCTCTCTAACTTCTTCTTTTGTGTTGTCATTTGGGCAATGAGATAGGGGGAGATAAGCTGTACAGACTGTACAACAAGGAAGAAACGGCAGGTAGGACCTTATAGGGGTTTCTTTTGACTATGAAGCTCCCTGACAGCTGAGGCACCACAGGCGCTGGGCACCATGGACCCCAGCCAGCAAGAGGCGGGCGCAGGGCAGGGGTAGAGCACCAGGAAGCAGTGGAGATCAGTCAGGTTACACTACAGATTGGTCAGCGAGTGGGAGAGACACGAGACAGAGACCAGCAGTGTGTGTCTTGTTGTGTGTAAGGAACAACTGCCATGGGGAGCCACAGCACACAAGGTGTGGTATGGGTATGTAGAGGAGCAGCATTGATTTAAGCCAACTTTTAACCATCCCAGATGTGGTCATTGCATCAGAGACTGCAGGGAGACCAGAGTGGAGCCTGCGCTGACCTGGGGCAGGTGCCAAAGGCCAGGGCTTTGTTCTCTCTGCCTGTACTGAGAGTTCGCTGCCAGGCTGGGGGACAGAGGAAAGATCCCTTCCAAGAGCTGCAAGTCCTAAAGTTCTGGGAAAGAGCTATCAGCTATCATGTTATTGTAGGAGAGACATAAAGGTGTAGAAGGTATTTCTCTGCAGGTCTGGTGAAGTGTATGGCTTTTGTAGCCCATATTTGCTCTTGCAGGAGAGTTTTGGGATGAGGAATGTTTCCAACAAGGGAAATGGAGAGGAAGAATCTTACTGGAAAATGTTCTTATTCATAGCAGAATTTTTCAGGAAGTATTTTTTCTTTTTTTTTTCTATAGCTTTTTCGGGTGCTGAGCACAAGTAATGCAGCATTTAAATTCTCTTCATATCAGATGATTCACTGAAGGTCAGGTCTCTTGAAGTAATATTTTCTTTCTTATCTGCTCCTAATCAATCATGTCATATATAAAAAGTAGAAGCAGTTGTATCAGTGCTTTAGTACAATGTAGGAATATTAGACCAATCAAAATAAACTAATCACATATTAGAAATTATTTTGAAGTGATACTGCAAAAAATACACACAAGCTACCAAATCACACAGATAAAATAATGATCGTCAGTCATTAGAATGGAGATAGTTGCAGGGTTTTTTCTTCTTCTAGCATATTTAACTGGCTGGCTTCTAATATTTCTCTTAATGTTTGCTTTTGCCTGGCAGGAATGTGATAAAATTATGCAAAGCTATGATTCACATAGAACAAATACAGATTGCAAACTATATAATGTTATCCTGGCCTGCTGTTTATAAAGCAATGAATATGCCTGCTAACTGTGTATGCTGATGATTTTTTGTAGCCAGGTTTACATCTGGATGGATGGCCTCTACTTTTTCTAATTATTATTTTACACAAGAAAATAGTTTACCTTTAATCATAAGCCATCATCAAGGAAGACCCTTGGCAGGTGTTGGCATGTTGTACTGTTCATACTCAGTAAATAGCCTTTTCCTGGTTTGGGTATGGTTTCTAGGCCTTATACATTGCTCTGCACAGAAATAATGTGAATCAAATCAAGACAAATTATCTCAATTGTTTATATATGAGTTTGCATAAAATCACAGGCTGTCCTGGTTGCTGATACAGGCCTGTTGGGTAAATGGCCTAATGGTTCTGATGCAGCCTTTACTAAAGAGTGACTGAAGACATCAGACTCTTCTCACCAGAGCAAACAATTGTCAGCCTTACGCAGCCTTAGGGCTTGGAGAAAATCTGGTAGTTTCTCAGCCAATGTGCCCAGAAGGGTATTGTATACAAGTGGTCAGTTTGCTCGGCCATAGGCAGTTAAGCAGAAGCATGTGAAAAAGCTTGCTCAGTTTCTTCGCTATTTGAGTCCTTCCGAGTGTCTTAAGGGTCAGACTCTGTTTCAAAGCACTTACAATAGAATGGCAGTGAGTGAACTGCTGACAGCATAGCATGCAATCTTGCTCAAGAAGTGTAGCGTTAGTCTAGAGACAACATGGGGTAGTTCAGAGACACCTGAGCTGTTTCAGCAATAACACTGAACTTTCATGCTTCAGCTCTTTCTGATACAGCTGCTTGTTTCACAAACAGGTGTCTAAAACTGCTGTGAAAGTCACTTCAGCTGCAGACTGAGCAGAAGTCTACTGATTTTCCATGTAATGGTAGAGTGTCAAGTAATAATGTGCATGTTACTGTCGCTTGGGAATTGCAGTTTGGGAGCCCCTGATCTTTGGAAATAAGAAGAGACCTGTGCCTTGGGGGAGCTTGGAAAGAAACCTGCTGGTGGGTGCCTTTGTTTCACTGTGTATGCAGTTCCAAAGACAACTAGCAGAGGGACTAATTCTGCTCTCTGTGTTACAGGATTTTCCCCATTTCTTTTCCATCACAGGAAAAAATGCATTGTTTTTTCCAGTGAATACACAGAAATGCCACAAACCCCATTCTTTCTGCAGAATCTTCTGCTGCTCTGCATTTCTGCATAAAAGTGAATACAATAGCCATGTGACATGTTGACAAGAATAATTATACCCAGAGGGGTTGGTAATTTATGTTGGGTAGCAGGTGGTATCATTTCCTGGTTAGTCTGCACCCTAACCTGTTAATATCTATGGCCAGCAGCAGCTAGAGTGACACCTACAGAGGAGACCTCAGAGCTCGCAGCAGGATCCAGAGTTGTTCCATTTGACTGTAGATCGAAGGAGTTCCTACCATCCTTCATACCGAGTATAACATAACCTTTGGTAACATAGCAGGCAAGGCAAGGCATGACTCATGTCATTGACTTTCCCCTCTTGTACGTGACATTTTAACAGGTTGTGCTTGACAAAGAATGTGTTACTACTTACTTTTGACCACTACCATAATGCCACTGACTGAGACATATATAGCATACCATCTAAATAGCTACTTGTCCTTAAGGAAACATTGCTTTACCACAATATTTCTTTGGTTTGGCAGGTTTACTTCATTGCTTGTTTCTGAGGCGAGCACCCCATCGTTTTGGGAGCTGTACACACATGCAATTAGGGACAGAGTCTTGCTTTGACAAGTGTTTGCCCTTAAAATAAGAGAGAGAGAGGAAAACATTGCTTCCATTTTGCAAATGGAAAATGGGTGTGATGAAGTGGTGAGATCTGGGACAGAGCAAGGAGTTGATCAAGTTCTTGGAAGAGCCAAATATAATAGCTTTGATTTTACCAAGCCTGTTCTGTTGCTTTAGTTTCTTTAAAATTCTCCCTGAACTGTTACATTCGATATATAATTCATCACTGTCCTAAAGCTGTAGTACAATCTCCTCAGTCTTGTGAATCTCTCTCTGGACTCCTGAACACATAATGAAAATCTAGATCCATAGTCGTCTTTGATCTTTGAGGTTTTGTCAGCTCCTCCCACTTTCAGTTTTAGCTTTCTCACCTCATTTCTTCCAATTCTTCAATGCCTCCCTAATCCTCAGATTCTTACTTTTTCCCTCTTCCTTCCCTACCAGCCCTGGCAGTACTGACTTTTTTCTCCTAACTGGTGTCATTAACTTGTTTTATCTCTTCTCAGATCCCATCTACTTTCTCCTTCCTGTATGTTCTTTGGTTCATTTTTAAAAAGTAGTTTTCTGAACTGCCTCAAATAGTAGCCACTCTTTATGTCATTCACTTTTTCTTTTTTTTTCCCAAGGGAGAATCTCAACATCTGAACTCTTGCAGGTTTGTTCTAATCCTGTTTACTTATCTAGACTCAAACAGTAGTGTTTTCTTGGTCACAGGTCCAGGTCCATCTATGTGATCCTGAATTGAAGGTACTTACAGTAAATGTCTTTCTGCTTCTGTGTGGTTTCTGTGCTGCATGTATCTGCTGTGTATAGATATCCAAGCTAACACCAAACAAGTGTACTCCCGTGGTACTAGAGTTCTGCCTAGCCCCACGTATACATGGCTATAGTGCTTAAATTATTTTGAAGGTGAGACTGTGGATTCCTTAGGTAGTTGTAAAAGTTTTGTCCTACATTTGGATTCTTGACATTTACCTTTTATAGCTGTTAAGATACTTGAGGTGATCTTTCTTTTAATCCATGGGCTAGAAATGTTGCTGAATGTGTTCAATATTTCATAGGCTTTTTGAGGATTTTTTTTTTAGAAGGTTTTTCTTTCTTAGATTTTTTTTAGAGAA
>NW_009942156.1:0-74051 GCF_000696875.1 Nestor notabilis | reverse complement strand
AGAGTGTTTAAAGATAATAGCAAAGAGTTCATGGTGACTGCTATAGGTATCTTTATGTTTTGTCCTTTGCAACTAGAAGATAACATTACCAGAGAATTCACAGTATTCCTCAGTGTCGTCCTTTCTGTTGGTGTTAATTAGTTGCTGACACATTAGTGGCTGTTATATACTTATACTGGGTCCTACATCCTGAATGTTACAACGACTGGTCTAGGACAAGAAATGAGAAGCACTAGTAATTCACTAGGAGCACAAGAAAAGTAGTGGCCAGTGGGGAATGTATGTCCCCTGTCAGGATGGTGAGGTTCACATCCGACTCTTAAAAATAGTGCCTGGGTGTTACTAATGTCCATGTGCATTCAGGAGCTTTTAATGCCACTTGCCACTGAGTAGACCCAAGTGAACAATCCATGGCTGATCATTTCTGAGTTCACCACATGAGGATGAGATGTATCATGTGGATGTTCCTATACCCATTCACTTGTGCTGTAAGAAAAGGAATGCTCTTATGTGAGCTAGCAAGGAGGAGGAGGATATAATTTGTGATCAGACCTTATCCTGGAGAGTAGTATTGACTTGTCCTTTCGTTTGGTACAGTTTCTTGTAGGAGTAACTGCTCTTTTAGACTGAGAAGTTAAGGAGGCTTGCCAGGGCATTGGGATATGTTTAACAGGCACAAAAGATCTGTGTGTAAAACATGCTGAAGCTGCATGTTTGAGAAGTGTCATTCACACACAGAAAGTCTGTGATATCATATAGGAAGAATTGGACCGTCTTCTGTACTGGAGAATTAGAAATGGGATTAAATTTATATGAAGTACACGAAGTCAAATGACTTTTTTTTTTTTTCTTCTATATTCTTATTAATTGGCAATGCCAAAGGAAAAAGAAATGCATATCCGGGACAGTATTTCACAGGACACGTTGTGAAATGGCCATGTGAAAGGCAAATGTGATTTTAAGATGTTTCAGATGAAACATTTGTATTGATGACAAGAAAGTGTGAGTGTAATTCTACAAGTCCCAGGTGTATAATTCCAACTATTTGTGTTTAAAACGGAAAGCAGAGATGTGAAGAGGAACCTGATTTTGATTAGGAGAATGGAAAAAGTTTCTTAGTGGAAGAAATAATGGAATCGGATTTGCTTAGCTTAACAAAATAAAACCCATAAAGATTTTAGTGACTAAAATCAAAGAAGAGAAAAAACAACTAGTAATAGCAGTGACTGTGAGTAAACATGAACCCAGATTAGAAGACCACTTAGCCATTAGAGGTTTCTTGAATATCTTACCCAAAGTTTCCCAAGAAGATGGTCGCAGCAAACAGTGAGCCAGTTTTGAATGTTACAAAGCGATTATATGAGTTTGCTGCTGCTCCTGGAACTTAAACCCAGCCTCCCAGGAGAAGCCATTCATTTCTGCATTCTAGTGTCATAAGCAGTTTTAGCTTAATTGAAGGAATCCATAATATTCCAACACTTTTTATTTTCTAGCTTCTCTTTCTGTGGATTGAATAATGATCTTGAATTTTAATGTCAATTTAAGGGTTTTCAAGCAAACTTCTCCCTTATGAGGTTCTCCAATTTGCCAGCAGCAACTGAATGAGCTGTTCGGTTTTGTCTCATATTCTGCTTTAGTTTTCACATCAGGAGTGCTAAATTCTGTACCAGAGTCAGTGAAGGCAGCCTGAGTGCTTACTGATAGTATAGTTCCCCACAGAGACCTCCTGTACCCCCATCTAGCTGAATTCAGATGTAATCTGTTTTTCAGTTTACATTTCTTAAAATTTGATAATTCCTGAGGGAATTTATTACCTAATTCTTATTGAATTACAATGTGAGTTGGATGAATAATTTCCTTGGACTTCTTTGAAAATGTCAGGTTGTTATTCTAATATTATTCATACTACTGCATGTGTTTTTGTAGCTAAAAATCTGCAACAAATAAGTTCCTGGAATCATATTAATTACAAGAATATTTACATACTCATTTATAAACAAAAATCATACTTGTATAGTTTTTAGAAAAGTAAGACGGAGTGTTAAGAAGTCGGTCACACTGGTTTACATAACAGCTGCAGATCATGCAACAGCTGTAATTACCATAGGACTGGACTTTAAAATGAGAGAAGACAAAAAAGTGTGTGAAAGGACACAAAAAGCTTTGAAGTTTCAGGACCTGATTCCGTAAATTGGTCAAGAGAAGGTGAATGGCATTTATCATAAAGCAGACTAATTTTCTGTCTGGCTTGCTAGCAATTAATGGTTGCTTCAACATTATGGATGAGAATAGGAAGTGTGTATGTCAAGGGAATCATATTCCCTTGGCAGAAAGGTAACAGATGCCTGACCTGTAAGTTTGCATATGCCTATTTTATTGCTGTGGGACTTGCCAGTTCTAGGGTCAAAGCAGCATGCTAACTAGTGGGAATGGAATGGAAAAGGAAGGTAGAAAGATAAGAGAAAGAGATGAGATCAATAAGAAAAGGTTCAAAACATATGTCTGATGAGCTCTTTCTAGTAGTTAACATTGTCAAAGAATAAAACTGAGCTGGAGGGCAACATGCTACCTTTCCGTCCAGTCAGTTCACTAGATAAGACTGTATTTGATTTAAAGCCCTGAGAGATGCCGTTTTCCATGATTGCAAGAAATTCTGAAGAAGTTAAAATACTTATGATGAACTAGATTATGCCTCATTCTTCTCATTAACACGGGGACTGTCAGAATTGGATGCTCTCTCAGTCTTTGACTTTTCTGGAGATTAAGGTATTTCACATCATTTGATGTGAAAATAGTCCTGGTCTCTTCAAGGGAGAATAAGACTGTGGATAAATTACCACCATGTGCTAAGAAGCTTTGGAATAAAACCCTGTTCCCTGAATGAGAATTGCTAACAGGTATTCCAGTAGGATTAGTACAGCCCCTTGCTTCCCACTTTTTTTTGGGGTGATCAAATCTTTGTGATACTTCATGTAGTTTACAAGTATTCAAAAAGGCCTATTGTAGAATGTTTGTCACTTGATTCATATTTTGTGATATCACCTGATAGCATTTTCAGCTTGGAACAGTACAACTACTTTGTTCTGGATTTGCAGAGAGGTTGATCAATTTTACAAATGGCAGTGGAATTCTTCCCACTGCATTTGAGGTGTTTGTGGAAGTAAACTACATGAGGTCTCCTGTCATCATTACACAGCCCAAGGCACTTTGAAAGCAGAACTCTCACTGCCTTATAAGTACTGCTTTTGAGATTAATTACCTCTGGTGCTGTTTAGAAAACGTGCTTAGATTAGACACTTAACTTTCAAAGGGCTGGAGTTAGACAAGAAGAATCCAGCACTGCCAGCTGATTCCTCTGAGGTCCATGGGATGAGGACTGGGCAGCACTCACCACAGAGTGATGCTGGTTAGATCCTCACTATATCTATCCTTTACTGAAGGAAATACGTTATCCACACTCTGCTCAGCTCATGAATAAATCCAAGTCTTCTATATCCTTGGACCTTTTTTGTTCAGTCCTTTGTTCTGCACCAGAATGTGCTTCTCAGAGTAAAAGGTTAATGATCTGTGGGCCTGTGCTGACCCAGGATCGGAGCAGCAGTTTTTCCCTTGACTGCAGTGGGAGGTGAATTCGGGGCCTGTTTGCGAACTTGGCTTTACATGCAGCTCAGGTTTAGATAGGGGAACCTTGTGTAGAGCAAGTCTTCTGTGAAATTAGGTGACTCTATGTTGAAAGAGGCAATTTTTTGATTAAAAGAAAAAAATCTGATAAAAGCATATGTTTGTTTTTGGAGAACAGCACGACAATGCATATCGTTTTTATCTGTCAACAGCCATCACCTTGTCAGAGTTTGGCTGCTGTTGATTTATTACAACCTATGCGAATGTATAATTGGTAGGCTGGTCCTCAGATCTGCAGAGAAGAGGCACAAATTTGGAAGCCAGATGTCCCATGGTAATGCACTTAAAAGGGAGAGATAATCACCAAAGAGCTGAGGAGCTCTTCAACTCATTACTCTTACATACTCTTTTAGCCTTAAGATTTATCAGTGTTTGTAATGAAAGCATCTAAAATGAAAACAACTTATTAACTTCACTGAAGACACCATCTTCCACTCCCACAAATAAATCTTTTATTGTAATCTGCACTGCGGGAGTCCCAGCTTTCTAGTCAAAAATAGGGGGGAATTCACTGAGGCATGCTTATTTAGCATTGCTGTCCCAATGCCCGGGATGACCTTGACAAGGAGAAAAGACTTTGGAGTTGGAAATTTCCTGGCAAAATAATGCATGCAAGAAAGTATCACGCTCGCTTGTGGAGCTCAGGAATTATTCTTGGAGCTGTTTCATTGGGACTGTTTCTATGCCAGTACTGAAGGCAGGCAAACTACTCAGAGAAATGTGGTCTGCCCTTAACATTTACGTGTCCAAGCCTTTTAAAGCCTTGGTACCAAACACCATTGTTTGGTACAATATCTGAAAGGCATAACCTGCCAGATGTAAGGCAGAGTGCTAGTCCCAGTAGAGCTCTTCTACAGCTAAGGTGAAGCAACATTAACATTTTAAATATTGATTTGTACTTTTAATTCACTATTAATCACAATGGGATTTGCAGCATTTGGGTTTTATGAGGAGGCTAAGGCTTTTTAAAGGTGATGCTATTAATATGGAATTTGTTCTTGGTGGTGAGTACTGGCTGGTAGAGGACAGGTTAGTGAAAAACTTCTGGAGACTGCAGAAGACTTCTGCATCGAACACTTCTGTTGGACTGGCAACTGGGGACAGGAGGGCAGAACTACAAAGCCCATGTGTAAATTACCATTGTCTTTTCCCCTCTAATATTCAGTCCTGACCTGGAGAGAGGAGAAAAGCTGTATGTCATTAAACGAGTCTTAGAGGGTTCATAGACCAGGTGATATACATCCTCTATTTGCCTCAGACAGCTACATGTACATCTTTCTAATGTGATTAGGCCATCATACAGGCCACAGATCAATTTATTACTCTGCCTGAGAGTGCCATGTTCCTCTTTAAAAAATTGTTATTCTTGGAGCTGGCAATTACTTTAAAATAAATTTACCAAAGACAAAATTGTGCCTCTTGGGTCAGTAAATGACTTCCCTGTTTTTTCTTGACGAGACAAGGTGTTTATTAAAGACCTCCTTAGTTTACTGTGTTGGGTTTTTCACTTTGAATAATTGTCCAATTAAATATAATTTGGAAGTCCATGCTAACCTACTGCTTGCATTGTACAAGTAAGAATATCTCTGAAAGATGTGCATTAATAAATCCCACTGAGCCCTATCTCTTTTAAAAAATGGCCTCTTTTGTTTAATTTTTAGAATTTTTTAACAGGGCTCTAAGCCTTACATTCGGAAATGCAGCTGTTTTCACACAAATAATTCATACAGTTCATTCTTTCAAATTCTGTAGAAAACATTTTTATCATTTATTGCAAGTGAGTTTAATTTTTTTATTATTTTCAACCTATTGTTTAGGTTTGGAACATATTTTACAGTCTAAAACTTTACACATTCTATTATTTTTTTTATTTTTTATTTTTGTCTACGGATTTCTATTCCTACTTTGCAAGGGGAAAATAATATAAAGTGAAGTGGATAAAAGAAAAGTAATTAAACGTAGCAATTAGATGAAGTTCTAGAAATCCAGAACAAAATTGGTCAATAAGAGACATATAGAAGGATAAGGATAAGGAAAAATTATGTTGACTGATGTAACCTGTTCCACAGAGATAGAGTCATACACAGCCTAGCAGCCTGAGCATGATGGTGGCAGCAGGACCTCTCACTTTGACTCAAACACAAGAAGCATTGATGTTTCTTTATCTACTAGGATCTAAGTCATCTCAACTCATTTTTTCCTGTGGATATAAGGCTTTTATTCCTCATAGAAATAAAATGAGCATTGATTAGCTAACCAATCTAATTAATAAAGATTTTTAGAACTGGGGAGATAACAAAGCATATGGGGGACATTTTGTGTCACTGATGTATTAAAAATGAGTAGCAAAAACTGCCATAAAATGAATCCCCCAAAATATTTTATGCTGTCATAGTTACGCTTAATTGTAGTTATCATTGCTCTTCTTGTATCAAAAATGCCTTTTTGTTTTGATATAGGTAGGAACAGACATGACATTAAAAGGACATTAAGACTGAAATTAATTGCCTACTCCTTTATATTCTGTCTGCCTTCACCCTCTAGTGAAGTATAAGGAGTTGGAAAGCCTGTTTGCACAGAACACCTAATTAATATTGAGGTGGGTAATACAAACTGCTTAACCCTGAAGAGTTAAGATCCAACAACCATCCATACGGAAGCATAAACCCTAGCCAAGTATTTTCAGTCTCTGACATCCAAAATAAAACAGAAGTTAATCAAAACTGCTCTCTTCAATGTAACACCATCCATGGGCAGGAGGGTGCATATAAATAACTGTAGATACCTGAAGTACATTGTTCAGTTCCAGCTGAGATGGGGAGCTGCTTAACTTCATTGAAGATTGATTGGAATAGAAGGGAAGTAGAAGTGGACTTCTGTTATCCAGTAGTTTGATAACGTAATTCTTCAGGAAGCAGTCTTTACAGATAAAATAGCTTGGTTGCATCATGAAATCAGGAGATTTGGGATAGCAGGAGGCCAGAGGAAAGTGAGAGAATGCTTCAAATGAGGCAGTGAACATTACTGATACCTGAAAATTAGATACCTTTTTCTGCCTTTCAGAACCCATGACATGCAGGCCCATTCTGTGGGTAAAAAGCCTGGTCTTTACTGAACATTATGACAAAATACCACACCTTGCTTTTGGGTCAGGGGGCCAGTCATTAGAGGCTACTCTTATCCAAGCAGAAAAGAGCCATGTGATGTTGCAATTTTGGGAATGGGCAATAGGATGAAGAGTAGATTTTGAAAAGTATCTGTTTGGGGAGGATCTGAAGACAAGGAGGAATAGTAGTAAGGTAAAACAATCTTGAAATCAAGAGTAAGGATGCTATTTTATTTTTTTAGATACAGAGAGAAAAGGGCTAGCTATACCTATTTCACCTCTTTTGCGACATACTTACCTGTATAGAATCACAATCATCTGTATTCTGCTTTGCAATGATGTATTGATTGTGTTAACTGCACTTGCAGTGCAGCTAGCCACTAAGTATGCTCTTACTTCTGCAAGAGTTGTTCCATTTTCCAGAAATATTTTTTTATGCTGAATCAGGAGAAAGCAAGCCAAACATAACCTCTCCCCTCCGAAAAAAACCCAACAAACTGGGTGGAAGGACTGTCTTAAACCATGCCCTGACTCCTTTTGGAAAGATGGGAGAATGGCACTTTTGAGATAAAATGCTTTCCTGGCTCCTTAGTTGTCTGCCTGATAGACATGAGCAGCAAAGACACCCCTTAAAAAAATCAATATCAAACAGGACCTGCAAGGTTTTCGTACCTCCCTACAGTGCTTTGCATCCCGAAGGTTTGGTTGCCTGCTGGGGAAAAAGTGGAAGCCAGAAGTTTGTTGAAATGGTGCCATTTTGTGAAATAGCACTGTGTTGATAAATCAGAAAATTCAGATCATTTGTTATGAATATTTTCCAGCCAGTTCTTATTTGCTTTCTCTCTCATGAGAGAGCACAGAATGCAGTGCTCAGTTCATGCCGTAGTTATTCAGTTCATCACTAAAACCCCCCATTTTTTTTCATCTTCCACATAAGCACCTACTTCACAGATGTTTAGCTAAGTGATGATAGTCTGAGGTTTGCAAGAGTATATAAGCAAGACATCATATCTCTGTTTATGCTGAAAAAGTCCTGCATGAGCTGCTCTTACATTAATAAGCTTATCCAGGTTCTCCAAGTAAGGTTAGGTGGATTCTGACAGTACCTCTCTGAGCTGTAAGTTTCTTATTTAGAGTGGTAAGAACTTGCTGGTGTCTCATGTGAATGAGATGCACTACATGTTGCCTGAAGAGTGGGAGCAGTTTCCTAGAATGGATTTTTGTAGGGTTGGATGCTGGGCGACAGTAATTTGCTACTATGGGCTGTAGAACTTCACTGTCCATCAGTGTGTGGGGCATTGCAGAGGTGTGTGGGAACTAATAATGCCTAGCAGAAGTTTTATCAGTGCCAGAAAGAAAGGAATTGTAGTCTGGTTTAATGCACCACTTCTCTCAAAGTATGTTTTGTTTCAGTGTGCATCAGCTAGCTCTTCAGGACCACTGCTGTGCCAAACAGATAAGCAGCTTCTTGTTGTGGACAAGACTGGCGCTTGAAATGCTGCGTGTGGTGATAATTGTTAGTTTTTAATGACTAGGCCAGTTGACAACTTGTAAAATTTTTCAGTTTCCAAATTATCACAGTCTAAGCCAGTCTAGGATAGCTTAAGGGTAAGTGAATGGAGACAAAGGCCCCATTGTTGCTCCCTCTTTTTGCATTTAGATCCATTTGGCAAAGTAGTGATATAATGTTAGGTTTGATTATAAATCAGATGGTGTTATAATATTTTATAAGTTCAAGCACAGACAGTGATTAGCAGCCAACAGATGCAGAAGTTTGTGCAGCAAAGGACCACACACATGATCAAGGGGTACGAGCATCTGACATGAGGAAGAGCTGGATTTGCCTAGAGAAGAGAAGGCTCAAGGGGATCTTATCAATGTGTATAAATACCTGATGTGAAGGTGAAAAAAATACTGACTCTTCTCAGTAGTGCCAGAACAGTGTGCACAAATAGAAATACAGGAAAATCCATTCTCACATAAGAAGAAAACATTTCACTGTGAGGGTGGTCAAACACTGGCAGAGGTTGCCCAGACAGGTTTCTGAGTCTCCATCCTCGGAGGTATTCAAAACCCAGCCCTGAGTAATGTGCTGTAGTTGGCTTGGCTTTGAGCAGAGTAGCCCCTGCCTAGACAATATCTAGAGGTGGCTTCCAACCTCAACTGCTCTGTGATTCTGTTTCGTATCAAAGACCAGGTTTCTGGTGTGTGGTTCAGTACTAAGTGAAGTCAGCTGGTGTCTTTACATCAGTTTCAGTGAGCATGGCTCAGGTCAAGCAAAAATAAACAAGATTAGTGGAGATAAAAAGTGAGATGAGATCTAGAACTGGTTCTGGAAGCAGAAGAATCAGAGGTACCAATACGAGCAACTGAACAGCTCTAAAAAGACACATGGAAAAAGATCCAGAAAGAGATATCGCAAGAGATGCCAAAGGGGATTTGTAAGGCATGGAGCAACAATACAGCTTCCCATGTTTAAGGATTAATTAGATATAGGAGAGATGCAGAGAGCACTTAACCTGGAAGAGGACACTGTATGCCTTGTCTTGTTAGCTCTGCAGAACAAAAGCTTGGAGGAGATAGTATTTTTTATAAAATACTGAGGGCAAAAGCTGGGAGCTGGTAAGAGCAGATTAAGTTAGAGGTCAGTGCTGGCACAGGAATAAGTGGGTTTGAATTAAGCGTGACAAAAATGGCCTGTAAATAAGGAGATTTTTAATCCTCAGAACGGCCTTTGTGAGAGTGACTAGCGCAAGTGACCAAAGGAATTTTAAGATGGAACTGGTAAATTTGAGAAACAGATTCTATGGTGCCCTTTTCTATTAAAAGGGGAAGAGGTCTCCCTTGCCCAGGAGGTCACTTTCAGTCCTAGGCTCCTACATCCTGGGTCATTGGGTGTGTTTCTTTAGAAATCTGGTTTTTGCACTTTGTTCCAAATTGGTGGTCTCTTGCTACCATCTGTCACCTGCATCAGAACTATATTGTATCTTCCTTTGTGAGACATAGAACATGTGATTTGAAAGTTAATGCGGTATTTGTTCAGTGTATTTGCATTTTTGTGCTTGATGCTAGTAGAAGATACAGCCCTAGATTCCTCCTCTGTGGGCTATGATTCACCTTCATTATAAATATTTCACATCAGCCTCATGTTTAATGATGTTGTTGAAAGGGGGAACATCTGGATTCTTCTACCAGGTGCTGTAGCTGGATCTTACAAGTTGTATGCATTGCTTTTACTGTCTATATTAAAAATTAAAACAGGGAAAAATATGCCTAAATTCTTCTGAACAGCCAATCTTTAAATTACTGTATTAGATTATTGTATAATTCCCACTACTGTGATATTTGAATAACGCCCTACAATATTCATGTGTACTTAGAGGAAATGATGTACTGAAGAGGTAAAGGATGTATTCAAGGTTATACAAGGAGTCTGAAGTGAAAGAAAGCCTGAGTATATCTCTAAGCATGTCTGGCTTGTGCTCTGTCAGCTGGGCTGTTGGAAAGGGTGCCATCTTCCTGGAAAGTATTCCATTTTAACCTCAGTCACCAGTCATTTGATTGTTCTTATGGAATCATCATAGTTTTGATATTTATCAGTTACAGCACAGGTCATTCCTTTTGATACTTTTGCACGTCCAGAAGACATGGCTTCCTGCCTAACTGCACTTTTTCTATTCTTCATATCTATCCCTTGTTCCTTTATTCAAGTACTGTGCTATGAACAGCATGATATCTGTCATTGACATATTTACATGTGCTGTTTGCAGTGTTTTGTCTTCCCTCAGTATTCCTGTGGACATTTGGATCAGTGACTGTATTGTATATATTCACAGAATGTAAGTGCTCACAGAAATGGAGAGCACATAGGTGATGCAGGGCTTGGTGCTAGCCTGCTGGGCAAATTCTGACTAACAGCATCACTTACTTGGATGGATATTTGTGGGAAGAATTATTCTAAGAAATCCCCCAAGCTCTATCCATATTGATACCAGAATTACTTTGTGAAACAACTAGAGGCTAATATAAAACCGGCACATCAAGAAAGTTAGAATATCTTCTGCATCTTCCCAGATCCCATTTTATGTTGTTCAAAACTCATTTGAAATAACTGAAAATATAGTTACTGGTGTCTAAACATGTCATTAAGAAGCATTAAATGCTTGCTGATGATGATCTTATTTTCTGGAATTTCATGTAGTTAAATTACTAATGACCTAGACCTTTCCATTCATGCAACAAAAGTGATGTTAATGTTATGTGGTAGAGACTGAATACCTGGGCAAAGCACTTTGCTTGGGGTGTTGAGAACCACTGGAGAAATTCAGCTCATTACAGCTCCGGGGATGGTAAAAAGACAGTGGTGGTTTTATTATGTTAGCATTAGTTTGCTGGCACATTCTCCTGATAGGTGTAGTTCAAATCCTTTAATGCAAAACAAAGTCTTTTAAACCCTGCTCTTTCAGCAATTCATTTAACAAGGAGAAGTACTTTGAAATTAGTCCTTGGATATCGTGTCTTCAATTTACGTCCTCAGTGCAGTTAGCACTTAATATATCCCTTTCAGAAGCAGATTGTCACTGCAAAGTGTCTGTACACAGTCTGTCTAATTCATCCACAGAGGTCCCACTGCATTTCAATTGTGTCTTTTCTATTGCTTTTAGGAGCAAAGCTTGGGTTGCTGCACATTCTTGCCACCTTTTTCCACTTCACTGAAATCATTCACTTGATTTAAAAAAACCCTACACAACTAAATTGATTCAGTAAATCCCTTTTTCATGTACAGTAAGTGGTTTGGTGTAAGGCACAAAAATCTTTCTACTTTTACACTTCCTTTCATTTCATACAATTGTCCTTAGAAAAGTAAGTCTATAAATGATAAAAAAAAAAACCAACAAAGTGGAGCCAAGTTAGAAGGAAAAAGTTTTAACTAGCTTTTTTGTCAAGCTTCAAACAATGCTTTCTCTTATTCTGACTTTCTCTTTCTGACCAATGTCTGTTTACAGTCGCTCGTCATTAACTATACATATTTATCAGGGTTTGCAGCTATCGCTGGCCCATTTGATACTTCTCTTTTTAAACAAAAACACCCTTAGAAATTGATACGGTAGCCAAAATGATATTCATAAAAAATTTAAGAAAGAGCTCTCAGTGTTAGAAAAAAAAATTTTTTTTTGAAGGAGCTGAAAAGAAAAAGGTCTTGGAATTACAAGCAGTTAGACTTGGGGTTTTGCGTAATGACTCCTGGTATCCCACTGTGAGAAGACTTTCCCCAGCTTCTCGTCTGCATTCTTCCTCGTTCCCTGCGGGAGAATGAGTTGGATTTGTCTGCCATATTCACAGCAATCGAGGTGATCCAGGTTGAAAGAAAATCAATAAGATGTGTCCATTTATGCCTCACAAAGGAAGAAAGGTCTAAAGAACAGACATGGGACGTGATTCAAGCACTAGAGACTTAATAAGACTTCTACTTGTGTTTGAAGGGGATGGTAATTTATATTTTACTTTGAACTTTTTTTTTATGCTTCATAACTATTGGGATTCGGGCTGACATGGGAAGCAAGGAAAAGAAGGTTTGATGCTGTCTTAGAAGACCTAACCCATTTGGGAAGGCCATGCTCAAAAGTTCAAAAAATTTTGTTTTAGAAAAGATTAAAGAGACATCATATCATCGTACTGATTTATCGCTATTGATAAAACTGGTTTAAAGTATTTTGGATTGGGGTACAATAAAAAAAAGTCTTTCTTCGAGAACAGCTGCAAGTTTCTCATTATTGGCTGTCTTTTCTATGTGTTTGATATCATTTTGCTTAGAAATAGAGGAGCAGTCATAATAGGTACCCTGGTGCCACTTGAAGCTTTGTCAGGGCAGCTCCCCAAAAGTGGTTGTTTTTCTGCTTGATGTCTGTCATGTTAGCCACCAGGGTCCTGCTGTCCCAAGGGTGTGCTCTGTCAGCCCTCAGCAAAAATGCTGTCTCTGCTTTTGCATATGTTGTTTTTTCAAGCCAGTCTCGTGGTGTACTTTTGCAAGTGAGATGTAAGCTTCCTCTTATTCAGCAGCAATTAGGACCTGTGGGAGTTTCAGAAACAAAACCCAAAAACTTAAAATAAAATAAACCAAGACAGGCTGCAGGCATGGGTCTACTTATTGCAGTCTTTTTGTTTTGTTGTAAAAGACAAAAATGAAAGCAACCCTCCTTAGCAAAGGAGTAAATGGCCTCAAAAATTATGTTTCAGCAAGGCATGAAATAAAAGCTTGCTGATCAATGAGGTAATATGATAGCGTGGTGGGAAGGGAAATATTCTTTCTTTTTCTTCTCTTCCAAATACTTTGGTTATACATTCCCATCAAAATTGAAGGCTGACTCTGAGCAGGCCCCAGATGAAATGTCTGAAATAGAGATGGTGTACCTGAGAAAAGTGAATTAACATTCTGAAATCTGACTGTTCTTGCTAAGTAGCTCTTTAAGAAAGTTTCAATTATAAGAGATGCTTCCAAGAAGAAAATTGTGCTTAGTGCTTTATGTGGGATAAAGTTAAAGGTATAAAGAGGATAGAGACAGATTTAGAGCCCACTTTAAAGTTATGCAGAGGTTTATCGTTATTAAAACTTCCATTTGTTCCAAATCAGCCCTTTTCACTGAATCTTTGGCAGATTTTTGCAGTTTCATCCAACTTTGAGTCTTTTCAAAATAAATTGCAAAGTGAGTTTGAGAAGCATTCAGACTATTAATGGATTTTTTTTAAGGCTTAATTGGTATCAAACAAGATTTTAGTGAACACAGCCAAGTGTGCCCATCGCATCGTTAAATGAGGAAAGCTAGCATTTAACCGAGATTGACTTACACCACTGTCCTTCACTTTCAAGAACTGTACTTAAGTGGAGTGAGATCAGAATATCAAAGCAGCCCATGAAATGGGCAGTCACACAGTGGTTTTTTTTAAGGTTTCCTTCATACGTGTTTCAACACGGTGTTGTTGTGGAATAACCACTATTGAAGTCATTAATACAAAAAAAAAGAGGTGTTAACAAAGCAATTGCACAACTGTGAATGAGAACCAACACGGGCCAGGTTGTACTGCCTGGAAAGGAAATGTAAAAATATATCCCAGCAAATTTGAAAGGGATTGGATGTACCAGCTGACCAGCCTGCCACACAGAAGTGAGATTTTGCAGTTCACAGGCAGCCCTTCTGCCCTAGAGGATGAGAGACATGGTTTAGTGTCTCATTTACATAACAAAGGAGGTACAAAATCAGCTTTGCATGTAGAGGACTACACAAATCTGCAAGTGAGCCCTGCCAAAAGTTGCCAGCAAACACCATATCTGATAGAGGGATTTCATGGCCATTTAGGGCTGGTGAGGAGATATTCTCCAGTGGCTGTTGCCTCTTTGGCTTATACCAAACAAATGTAAGTAGCTGTCCTGCTTCTCCAGAAAGTCCCACCAGAGAGAACCTAGTTTCTTGGCACCTTGTCCTTCACTGCCTTTCATTTCCCAGGGGATGAAGTGGATTCCTCTCATACAAAGCCACCATGACAGTAAGTGGGAGTCTGGGGCTATTTCTATTGTGGGTGTTTCTGTTCAGCCCTTTCCAGAGCTCTTGGCAAAAGTGTTGTGGAGCTGTTAGACCACCCTAGCTGCTGTGCTGCTTTTCACCCTTCCTCCTGCAGCCGTCCCCAGTTTCCATATAGCATCTCTTTGCAAAGAGTTTCCTAACTTGTGGTTTAAATAAATTACTGAAGGAACTGATGATTTGGGGTCTGCAAACTCTCCTTTTCTGTAAGCTATTAACAAGTAGACAAAAATCTCAACAGTCCCACCTGTGAGATGTGCAGACTTCTTAACCCGTGTGTATCACTGAGAAGGGAGAAGGATTCCTGAAGCAGTGCAAAGGAGTTTTGCATCAGACAAGAGGTATGATACTGCCATTTCAGCATCAATACATTGGTAAAAGCTGGGAGTCTGGAAGCCCCAGTATAGCTTTATGAACAGAGTGAAGTGCATTATTTCTGGATATTTCTTTTTTTGTTAATACTGTACAAAGGAAAGAAACAATAGTACTGGGAAAGGACAAAAAGATCTGTGCTACAGCAAGGACACTGTCCAGGCTGGTGATTTACTTGGAAAAGGGAAAGCACCTTCCCTTCGTCTGTGCACAGCCACTGTAAAGAGCTGGCCAACAGTGGTCTTGGCACTCAGAGGTGCAATGCATTTCCTACCAAATGGCTCTCCTTCCCAAAAGCAATTTATCACAGGCAGCAAGGTAGATTTGACAAAACCACTGTTCCAGCTCCTCCCGGGGGGAGCTGCCAGCCCTGGCTGTGCGTGTACAGGCCTGTAAGGGGAAGGACAAGCGCGGGGTGCCTTCAGCTTCCCCTAAAGAGATGTCACAAATGTTGTAGAGCATCAGATGTTTTGGTGTGATGCAGGGTTTGCCATGCCGAGGCCCTGGTCCGCAGGCGGAGCTCCCCACTGCCACCACAAACGCAGAAAGGAAAAATATTCAAAAAAGAGTGCACATGTAGGAAAAGCAGGTTTGTTCACTGCCCATGTGGTCTCAGCTGCCACTGAAAGCTCGCTCCAGTTCCCAGAGGAAAACATTATGTCTCCGTGGAATATTCACCCAGGAAGGCGGTTGTAGGACTATGTATTGATGGTGATTCCTGACTGTTTTGTTAAATCCGGGGAAAATTCTAAACAAAGATTAAATGGTTTGGTTTCATTGATGTGTTTATTTGGTGGCCAAAAGTATCAAAAACTTTACTGAAAAATGATGACTGAGATTTATGAAAAAAGCTCCACACCCCAAACTCCCAAAACTGGAAGTGAGCGAGTTCAGTTCTCCTTTATAGAAGAGCTGTGAGAATTATTCGTCTTTATTAAAAAGAAATTCTCATTGGAATGCAAATTTTGATTTTGATTATCTGTCACAGCCTGCTTTGAAGTTTTTCAGACAAAAATAAATATCTCCATAACAGAGAGGATTATAGTAGTCTTGTTTAGAATCATCTGACTAAGAGTGACATCGTAATCTCAGAATATATAAGGTTTTGAGGCCACAGAGACTTTGAAAGAGCTTGACTCTCTTCTGTTTTGTAAATTTTCTATAAATGGTTTAATAAGGTTTTTAGTTCAGCCCCCAAAAAAACAAGGACTAAAACATTTCCATCAACCATATTGTTGAAGAAATATAAAAGACACATAATTCAATTTAAATAAAGCTGTAGCTAGGTTATATCATCCTTATCTCAGTAGAAAGTATTTTCTTTTACAATCCTAAATAAATAAATAAACATCTGTGACTTGGGCTTTGAAGGCTTCGCTTGGATAAATCAGGTTTTGGCAGCTCTGTAATTCATGAAAAAATACTTCTAGCTTTACTGGAATGGGAGTGGGATGTTTCAAGCCTTATGATTCTGTTCAATTCTGGAGCATTAATGGGGCTATTTGTAAAGAAAGAAATATAATGAGTTATCACAAAACACAGCAAGAACTCTAGAAAGGGGCAGCCTCCCATCCGTCACCGATTCTAGCGTATTCACAAAAGAACAGGGCAAGAAATCTTGTGAGGACGGTGGGGAATTTTCCTTTTACTCTAAACTGACTTTCACAAATTGTGATGGGCCTGGAACATCATTTTCTTTACAAAATGACCCCAACCCCGTCCTAAATTCAAAGTGGGAGAGTGTGTGACAGATAATTTTTTTTTTCTGCCTTTCTGCTTCATGCTTTGAGAAGATATTACCTTAATTAAGATTTATTTATGAAAATAAAAGTATTATTTTTACCAGATACAGAGGCTAATTCAGGATGCTGACATTGCCATATATCTGTGGCACCTTCTGGAAGAGCTATAAGTAAAGTTACCTGTCATTTCCATTCTCCACTATTTTGGAAGTTTACGACTAAGCCTTGAGAAGTTTTTGTGTGTTCATACTTTGACATATGAGTTGGGAACCTGAGAGCAATTTTATTTTGAACATTAAAAAAAAAAGGCAAACCCACGCTGAGGTGGGTTGTTTGGTTTTGTCTGTTTTTTTTGGGGGGTATTGGTGTTGGTGTTCATTTTTCGTTTGTATTTTAAGTTGTAAAAGCACAAACCGAACCAGAATTTTAACTGATGTGTGCTGTGATGTACCTGAAGTCCTGTCTTCTCTTATCACACTTGAAATCCCTAATGAAGCCTGAAGAAAGTTTTGAGTGAATATGTTTTTTAAGAAGGGCTGAAAGTTTTGCCCCAAAGATAATGAGATAATTAATGTATTTCATAGTGTAGTTCGGAGACGGTGAAACAGCTCGGAGTAATGAAATGAAACAAGCATAACAAAACAAAGGACACAGCAGGAAATAGTCTAAAGTACACGATAATCAATTTTCACATTATAAGCTTTTACATCTCTCCTTCTGTATATCCCATTATAACAGGGCCTGTTACTTATTAAAAAAGAAATTAAGATGTCACTAACTGTGGAGGAGCAGATCCTCAGGCTGCATAAAACAGCCTAGCTGCGCTGAAGTCAGTCACGCCAGCTGGGGATCTGGCCCGGGATCCATTCGGTGTGATAGATCAGTTGTAATCTGTAATCCAGGAGTCTCTTTATTAAAACTTTCTGTATTTTGAAGGCTGAAAGACTAGGAGGGTTTTTGGAGCTTCACAGTATAGAAAAAAGAATTGTGCATACTAACAGCAGGTGCTTCAGGAAGAGCAGAGAGAGCATCCTGCCCTCTCATGATGCTCAAGGAGTGATACTGGTACTGGAGTGAGACCTCTACAGAGGACCCTATTTAAGTACACTGCACTTCCCTTTCCATAGGGCCGTTTCCTTCAGTAATATATTTCCAGTAGGAGTATCTGGCTTGGTACCATCTGGCAAATATTGGCAAAGGAAAAAAGACCTTATGGTTACCTCAGCTTGTCTGTGGGAGAAATTGCCTTTGTTATGCACAAGGAGATACAGGAGGGAGATGCTGGTTTTGAAGCTCAAGTGCTTTTCCATTTGAATGTGGTAAAAACCTGCTAATTTCACACAGAGACCAGTGTACTAAGTATATGCGCTAAGCCCTGTATAGAAAATGAAGCTCAGAGACATCTACTGCAGCTCCTCTTCATATGAGATTGTCTGAGCTGACACCCCTTCTCCTCCCTACTTCAATAGTTTTTCCCCCATGTAAAACCAGGAAGCAGAGGGAGGCATTTAACCTCTTGTAACAAGACAGATGTGTCCTGAAGAGTTTTTGGACCCTTTGCAGTGGTATCTGGATGGTGTGCTTCTGACCTAGCTTGACTGTCCTCTCAGGATTCACATCCCCTTTGACTTTCCTCTTACTTCATGCAACAGGCACGGGCAAACTATTGCAAAGCTTTTTCTGTGACTCCAGTGCTTCTCGAACAGTGCTGAGTGTTTTGCTGTCTGGGGTGTGTTTAGGTGGCATGCTCATTGATCTTCTGTCTCACAGAATTTCTACAGGGCTATGGTCTTGACCAGTATACTTCTCAGTGATGAGTCCCTCGTGTTTTCCAATGAGATAATTATTTTTAAATCTGGAGTTTATGGGATTGTGCTCTCCACAGTATAGAGGTATATCAAGCTATACATGAGAAATGACTCACATACTTCGACTCTTTAGCTATCCCCTTAACATTAATGAAAATAGTCTCAGCTATTATTTGTTAAGTACTTGACTCCATAGAAGACAGGGAAATTCACACATGAACATGAGAGGTTATGGCAAAGTGCTCAACATGCTGCACCATTTTGATTTTTGCTGTAAGACCAAAACCATGGTAAAATCCAATGTGAACCACTTGATTTCATGGCATCATGAAGCAGAACTTGGGAGGCGAGCGCACTGTGGCCTGTAGAGTTGGTGGCAGCAAAATTCCCTAAATAAGGTTGTGTTTGGATCTGTTTTCTGCAGAAGGATATAACCTGTTTTCCACAGCCATCAAGGCCCTCTGCACTGTATGGGTAAGATGAGTTAAACTGATTCTTCCTCCCTTACAGGAGCAACCTGAAATCTTTGCTCCCTTCTTGCTAATGCCAAAAGGCTACGGTTTGCAGACCTGTAGAATTATACCTTCCATCTTTCCCTGCACAGCTAAACAATGTATACTGGCGTATTCTTGCAGTTTTGCTACTGATGCCACGCTCAGTATAACCACCTGTGATCAAGCATAGCTCTTAAGTGATTTATTTCAGGGTCTATCAATAGCATCTCACTGACCATTTTTCCAAAGAAGGTGTAAGGTGAGAAGGATTCAATCTCAGTACAGCATTGGAAGGGACCCAGAGCAATACTGGTTACTCTCCTGTGTCAGAGGAAATGGTGATGACTCTGTTTGCCAGCAACCAACCTTTTAGAGGTAAAGTTTAGGCTTATATAGTCTAAAATATTTCTAGCTGCAATGGCAGAAAAGCAAGGCCATATGCCGAGCCACCTGGTTGTACAGAGATGTTGCTTGTAAAGCCCCATGGCCAATGAAAGGAGATTGTTCAGGTGGCTTTGAGGAGGAGGCAGGCAGGATTGCTTTATACATTATACATTTCTCAGGCAGAGGAAGCATATTAGGCCTACTGAAGAGAAATTTCCAAGTCAAAGTTTTATCAGTCGCTTATATATACAGTGAAACCTCCCCCCCCACCCCTTGCCTTGGGGGAAGAAATGTTTTCTTCTTTTGCAAGTTTTGAGATACTTTCAGAGCCACAGAGAGAAACCCTGTGGGATGAGAAAGGATTTGGCTGTATTTAGAAATATTACAATATAGACATTAAATGTAGAGGATATTTCTATTCCTTTGATTTATGAGGACTAATACGTAACTTCTGGCTGCAGCCAACATTTTCAGGCAATTACATAGTACTGAGAGGAATAAGAAAGTGCTCTAGCTCTTTGCCCAGATGCTAAGGAATTAAGTTGCTTAGAGATGCCGTGTAGGTGTTGAGTCCAAATTGTTTAGTTTCTACTCCTTTCAGACTTCGATTGTCAGGGTTTTGAATCAGGTCTCTGTTGTAGCCCTTATGTTGTCTCTGCAGAGATCACAGCAATGCTCCCAAAGCAAACTCAAACAGCCCTTTGGGGTACGTCGTGCTGTTTGGTGCTTTTCCAGACGATGCACAGCTACTAAAATGGCTTTTGTGTTTTAGCTCCTTGCATTGTGCCTCTTTCCCCTCCCACAGTATGATAGCTGGTACGGATGAGTGTGTTTGAAGAAGTGTTTTAGGTAAGTGACTTGCCGCACTCTGTTCTTACCTGCAAAGAACAGCCTTTGTGTTAGACGTTGGGCACTGCTCTAGTTTGTTAGGGACTAGGTGATTCCTTTCCTGACATGCACCAGGCTCAGACATAGCTCTACATTAAGGCCCTGCCACCTACCCAAATCTCAGTTCATGTTCTAGATTGAATAAGTTCCATATATATACTCTGGTGAGCGTTTCATTCTGGTCACGTGTGTGTCCATTCTTAGCCCCTAGCTGTTCCTCAGAGGGACAAAAACCACTGAGAAGCACCTCTCAGCCTCTGAGTGCCAGAGAGATGTTTCTTCTGCCTGGTTCTTATGCCATTTGTCTCCCTGTTGTATGCGTACTCGTGGAGTGCATGCACAGTTAGCATGACTGCGAATACTGTGGGACAACCAAAAAGTAGAATTGGGAAGTGTTTTTCATCTGTGTGTAGGAAAGAAGAAGTAGAAGGAGGAACAATGCATGGAGCTGGTGCCAGAGACATGGACGATTTGCACTGTTCAGGGAGTGATCAAATTGTTCCACCTGCAGCAGTAAGGGCTGTATCTTTCTGGGGGAGAAGTGGTGGCACCACTCAGCCTTCAGAGGGAGGAGGTCAGCTAGAAAAAGTCTACTCTGGGTGCAGGAGGGAAGAAAATCCATCTGTCTGAGTAGCCTTAATAGGGTCTGGGGACCTGCCACTCTGTCAGACAAATTCTTGGCACAGGGCTGGTGTTGCCAAGAGCTCCTTCCTTCTGTCTATTGTTGCTAGGAGGATAGAAGAGAGATAAGAGCTGAGCAAGGTTCTGTGTAAATGGTCCTTCCTTAGCGTCTTTCAGTTTAGCTTTCACTGACTGAGGCCCCCAAAGTACTTAGCATGAGTAAAGTTTTCAAAAGCATGAGTAATTTAGGAGATTAAAAGGCATTTTCAAAAGTGTCGACTTTTCAAAGTGCCTAATTTCCAGCGACTTTCAATGAGGTTTGGGAATCTTAAATCATCTGGTTGCTTCAGTGAATAGCGCTGTTGATTGCAGTGTAATGCATCATCAGTTGGTATCCTGCTTATGTCAGAGGTCAATGCTGAGTGACTCTGAGGAGGGTGTACAAATCCCCATCACTGTGCAAGGGCAGGGAAATTCTTCCTGTCCCTTCCTGGAGGTGGCTTTGAGACCTCAGAACTCTTCTGAGTTTCTGGGATAATTACACAGGGATACTGTGGGAGTTCAGCCAGGCTCCTTTTTAAATTGCCTGTGTTTTCTTCAGGTTTTAATGGCAGGTGTTGTATCAAGTTTTACTCTGACCAATTTGTCACCCTTTTTTGCTTTTCTTATTTTACCGTATAAAGCTTTTCACACTTGTCTTTGTTCTGACTTGTGGTAGTGGCTCTAGCTGAGTATTTTTATTAATGTATATAGACATAATTTAATGTATGAAAACTCTCAATGTAAAAATTATAGATTTCGTACGTGAGTCTTTGGTCTTTGAAACAGTCACATGAAGCACTAACTTCAATACCTTGCTGAATTGTAGGCTGGCAGAGGGAGAGATGCATATGTTTAGCAGGAGGAAGGGCTCAGCATTTGCATTTGGATGCGTGTCTTAGGGCTTCAGAGCTCTTTAGACTCCCGAGTGGAGCGACTCCGAAGTTCAAAGCGGTGTGATTTTTGGCAGAAGGTTTTTTTTTTCCTCTAAGACTCCTTCTTCAGGGCATAAAATATTCTGCCCTCAGTGCATGTACATAACTCTCATTGGCCTTAAAAGAAGTTACATGCCTACATCAAAGGAAGGATTTACCCCATAATGATTCATCGTGAGCCTGGCAGGCAAACACAACAGTGGAGAGCTCACAAGCCAAAGCTCCTGAGCAAAGGGGACTGCAGAGTTCAGATCTCTGCTGATCAGCCACATTGCAGCTCTGATTTTCAGCAGTTTCTAATTTTTGTGATTATTTAAGTATAGTAGGGACCAAACCACATGTTTTCCATCTGGAAGAAGAAATGGTAGGAATCAAGCAGAGGAGATAGGTCTTTAACATCTCATGTGGGAGGTAAATCAGGGTCAGATTAAACTGTGATGCTTTTTTCCTGGAAAGTGGATCCCTGGTGTTATGCTGGAGACACAGAGCCACAATATTCTAGAGTAAATTAGAAATACCTTTTTATTACATGTGATTGCAGAAAGTCCTGGGAAGGAATGTGTTAATGACTGGTGATTGAATGCAGTGGTTTGCAAGCTCTAAGCAGCTTTAGTGTCTCCTACCACAGCCCTGATTTAAAATTCATAAATGCTAATCCTCCATAATTTACGGTTTAAAAAGCAGCCCCACTCACAGGCCCTGTGGCTACAGCTCTGTCAGAGTAATTATGCCGCCAAGCTGAAATTGGACTACTAACTGAGATATTAAACAGGGTAGGAAATCCTCTTCCCTGGCAGCCTACCCAATTATTCCAAATAAGCAAACAGATTAGTGAGTAATTTTCCAGTTAAATCTGGTGATTGGTGCCAGAATTGTATGTTAAATATTCAGAAGTAAATAGATTAAAGATGAAATGTCCCCTTTTCTCAAGCTTAATTTAGTGTGTATATTAAAACTTTTTAGAGGGGAAAAAAATCTTCATTGAAGTGCAATACGTTTGCTTTGAAAACAGGACCTTTCCTAGCTTGTTTGCACTTGGGGCAGTGCCGTTCATTAGCTGGGGCATGTTGTGCCGAGGGAACCTTGTGCCACATTAGACACAGTATCAGTCCCACTGTTCCTTTATCCCTCACCTTGGAGGAGCCCTCCTGGGTGGCAGTGCTAGGAGACGGCGCACAGCTCTGCTCGGGACAGCTTTTCACCGGGGCCTGTGTGACAGCAGCGTGATGCAGGGTGCTGCCACTTCAGTATGGGCAAGACAGTAGCTGTGGGGCTGCCAGCTGCCCTAGATGTTTTGGTGATCCATTTGGTAGTGTGATTTCTAAAAGTTAACAGTAAATATGTGTATTTCTTATTCATTCTGGTTCTAGGGGTTGGGGGGGAGTGTTTTTTGTTTCTAAGTTCAGTTTGAATTTCCCCACTGACTTGCCCAAAGTTCACATTTTTTTACTTTTCCAAACACTCCTTATTTGACTGGGATCCAAAACAGAGGGAAAGCATGGGCAAAAGGAAGAAAAACATGGACCGAATGCCCAACACGCACAACTTCTATGTGCAGGGACAAGTGGCAGGGGAGGAACATCAGCAGTCCAGGAACATGAGCAGTGGGTCTGTCATTCTGCTTCCCCTGCTCTGTAGGCTGCACTGGGTCACCCCAAAGAGCTGAGTCAAGGAGGGAGAGAAGTTAAGGGGCTCATGTCTGAACTAGAAGGGTCACGCAGGCTTCAGCAGCCAAGGGGTGCTGTCCTGGGAGAGACCCAGCTCTGCTCTGGAGGTGCTGTCCCAGGCCTTCTGGGAAGACGTGCTAGCCCCGCTTCCCAAGAGATGCCACAAGCCTGTGTCTGAAGTGGTCCAGGAGGTGCTAGCTCCTCTCCCCAGAAGGCCTGGGACAGTAGTTGCTGCACAGACCCAGGGTTGGTTGGTTGGTTGGTTGGTTGCTGCAGGGACCACAGCAGTAGACTCTGGGAAGCCCATGCGGTGAACACTGCATTTTAGGACTGCAAAATTCTTTCTAAAAGGGAGACTGAAGAAAATGTTTTCCCTTTCGTGGATTAAAGCAAGGACTTGTACTTATTTGCTGGAGATGCGTATACGTTTCCTTATGCAACAGCACTGAGGAGAGGGAAGCTGCGTTTGTGGAACTGAAATAGTTTTAGCACCTGGTGGAATTTGCTTTGAAGTTGTTCCAAGGTTCCCAAATACTATGAACAATGTTTTATGCCATTTCTAGTGTTTTCTCCACTCAGTAAAAGCTTGTTCTGCTAAGGAAGTGTACAGTCCTCTCATCTGGCAAGTGAAGAGGAAGGAGAAGCACATGCTTATCAGCAGGTTGAGGTAATAGTAGCCCTTGGACTTAGTGCTGTGTACTGCCTCCTGAAAAGGCAGAGCTCTGGTCTCTGCTTCAGGAAAGAGTTAAGCTTAAGTGGGGTAAGGAGGTTAGTATAATAGGGTTGTATAATATTGCTCGGTAATCCCCCTGCCCATTAAGCACCAGCCCTTGTTTCCATCACTGGGAAAGAAGAAGGGTTCGTGACCTTCAGTGTCAGTTATGGCTTGGTCTGTTGGGCAGGTGAGAGGAGCAGTTCATTTTTAGGTGTGAGTTTAATGTTTTAAATCATGATACATTGCCTGGAGTGAGCAACTTTGAGCTTTTAAAAGCAGACTTGCCGGCATTGTCTGCCTTGGGATACATGGGGTACAATGATCTCTGTCCTTCCTGAGAAAGGCCAGGTTTTGGTGAAGGGACCAGGTCCCCAAGTTGAACAACTTGTTCATGAAGAAGCCTGCATCTGTTATGCCTGAAGGAGAGTTTGGGTCAGCCTCCTCTCACACCTGGGCACAGTGTGCTGAAGGAGGCAGAAACTTCCTAGCCATGGGCCCACAGATTTGCTTTTCCACTGGGAAGTGTGAGAGCTGCTAGGTAATGGCAAACACATGCCTAGAAAGGATTAGCTCAACTCCTGCACATCCCAGAGGCTTTTTCTTCTGCTGCATCCTCCCTGGAGAGGCTTTTTCACCTCAGCCCTCTGCTGGAATGTGCCTTAAAGGCATAATCGAGCTCATAAAAATTAAGTGGTGTGCAATCGTTAAAACAAAACAAAAAGACCCTAACTAAATTTTGTTCAATAAATTCTCTAGAATCAATCCAGTTATGTTTTTATTACTGTCAGAGCTCACAGCATAGTTTCCCTTTCTGTGTTTCACAGGGCTGCAGGGGCTTTTGTTAGTGTTTCGTTGGGTTTTTTTCTACAGCGCTACACATGACGACATTTTGGCTTTGTATAGAGAAGTATTACAGCCAAAACTACAGGTGGGTTTTTCTTTGGTTTGGTTTTGTTTTTATCTTGTGAAGATCCTTCAGGTCAAATCTAAAGTCTTACTTGCTCAAAACTGAAATAGATTGGTGAACATGAGGGGTCCAGGATGCTGAGGATATGAACATGGGGTTACGCTGCTGAGGATAGAGCCCTCTGTATGCCAGGTAGTTAGTTACGCAGCACTAGAAATAGATTTATATGCAATTTTTGCCTTTGTGAAAAATGCACCCAGTAGTGCTGAAGATGTGTTTTCTTACTTATTTCTGATAATAATGGTAACAAAATGGGAGAACTTGTGGCAACCTGTCTGCACAGATCCTTACCATACCCTCTTGCAGCCATAACCCTGATTTTTCAAGATGCGTTGCACATTTCAGAACTTCTCTGTCTTGAAGGAGACTTGTGAGTCTTACTGATTGAAAGTACTTCAAATGTCAGCACATTCCGAATATCTCGCATCTCCTGTCTGCTGCCCTGTCCCTCTAACCCAGGGATTTTTCATTTTTTCTAGATATGACAGAAGTCACTTAAACGATGCCATTCTCAGACAGGTTTGTCAGTTGGGTGGTTCTTAGCAGGAGCCATTCGAGTCTCCTGCACGGTAAAAGAAAACATTTTCAGTTGGATCCTGATTCTTTCCATTTGAAATCTTCTCTATACGCATGTTGCTTTCAGCTTCCCTGTTAAGCCTTTGTGGTCGGGCTGGGGTTTATGTACTTTTGGTTAATCTTTCTAAGGTTGTGAAAGGCCATCACTTTGGAGCTAGAAAGTTAGTCAAATACCCATTCACCATCTGTAGTTCCTGTTCCTGCCTCTGTGGATGGCTATTTCTGAAGTCTTTAAGCAGTCTGGATTTGCATTACTGGTTTTGCCTGTCGTACTCACCTACCATTTGGCGTGTGAAGTATTTTTTATAGTCCCTGGTTTTTGTTAGTTCTTGATTCCCAGAAGCACAGTGCTTACTGGCTGATACCAGTGAATTCTCTATGGTGAAGATACTGGTAATACTTGATTGCATCCTTAGAGTTGCTTATATACAATCCTTTAAAAAGAAATTTAAACCTCTCTCATGCACTTCCTCAATGATATCCTGCTACAGTGGGTTCCAAAGGTTAGTCATGTTTTTCTCAAAGCTACTTCTCTAATAGGATGAATGTTGCTGACCTTTTTAAGCCACTGAACTAAAGCAAACCCAAAACAACCTACTGAAGCTGTTACCCTGTGGGTGGCTATTTGTCTCTCTCAGTTCCTTTTCATCAAGGCTGCCTTACTGAAAAGACAAGTAACCAAGCTTCCCCTCAAGAAGGTGATCAGACAGTCTTTGCTGGCATCATGGAAACAGAGATTAAGGCAATGTTTTCCTTGTGTTTTTCCCAAGTGTCACTTTTTCAGTTTTGTGAAGAGGTTGTGCCAAGATCACCTTTCCTCACTGTTGGTGCCCCATGGAGGGGCCGGCGCAACCCTGCCTTAGGTAGTCTCAGCTGCCCTGGGTGTTTCCTCTGTTGCCTTCTGAAGTTTGGGAGTAGCTGAAGACAGACCTGAGCTCTGTGTTGCCAGTTATGCCCACAAATGCATTCCCTCTTTGCTGTGTTTTAAATGCTTCTAAATGTGAATGTAAGTAGAAATAATTTTGGAAAGTTGGAACAGAATGCTATGAACAACAGTTCCTTAAAGGGATAAAAAGCGTATAATCTAATCTCTGTTTATAGCATTTAATCTTAAAAACCTGCAATCTTCTGTACTTTATGTATCTGTTTCCCTTGAGGAAAGCAGATAAGGGCATCCACTGCTTCAGTAGCTCACGCCAGTTAAAATGAACCCGAAATGGAAGACATGGTTGTAAATACAGTACAGATGGCCAGGACTCACTCTCATTATCTAAGATATGCTAGTGGCACTGTGGCTATTTTAAGGGAGCCTCACTGGAAATGTGATCAGCAAGGGCTCTCTATGACAATACTTGATGCCAGGGCAGCTCAGACCTTGTGGACAGGTGGTGCTTGCAAAAGTGTGATCTTTCAGCCCTTGCACTGGTTCTGTGGCTAGAGGAGGAAGAGAAAATCATTTCTGGAATAGCTTTCCTGAACACATGGCCAGCCACAGCCAGACCCTCAGCTGCTAATATGATCGCTCAAGAGATTAACTGATGTTTGTCACACTGAAGAGACCAGCATTGTATCTCTCCTTGAAATAGTCCTCTTAAGCACTGTTGTGTGCAAAAGCTGATGAGGACAGGTTCCAGGTTCATGCATCTCCCATTAAAGACACCCTATTGTCCACCCAGAAAAAAAGCAAGAACAACTGGAGGTTCTGAATTACCACATAAGATTTATAAAGAGAGATGATATCTTTTAAGTAACTGGGTCCCAGACCATTTAGGGCACTACAGACTTCAATCAGTTCCTTGAAATGTATTTATAAGCAAATAAGCCAGGAGTGGTTTTTGCTATTAGGCCAGTCCAGCAAATCACTTAAGCGTTACTTAACACATGCTAAATCCACTGCACCCAAGGCAAACTCTGGATATGATAAACTCTTTGTCCATAAAATGTCCCCCTCTGGATAATGTAGCACCACTTTATTCCTAAGAGTGATTTTGCATCTGTCTGTCTCAACAAGAAATAAACTGGTAGCAGAGCTGTTGTGCTGTACCTGTATTGTTTGTGTGATTGGTTTGCTAAGTATATAAATCTTAAGTGATAGAATTTTGTAATATACAGTATAACAGTTGGCAAGTGTTATACATTTATTTTCGCAAGTGAGGGAGTGACCCATAACTCACATCCATCACAGTATATGAAAGCACAGCTCACTGTAGTATAGCAAGCAGGGGAATCATTCATACACAGGATGTTATTCACTTCAACCTTTCCCCTTTCCTGAACACAGTCAGGATCTATATGTCTATTGCTGCATGCTCTGCGTGCTGGCATAGATGTATGATGGCATCACAAAAACTGGAAGGGGAAGAAATGAGATGGGAACAGAAAGGGGTGTGGGTAAATGTCTGAGCTGATAGAAATTTAAGCAGTCAGGCTTGTCAAGGAGAAGGAAAACTGCGGGGCTGGAGAGTGACTGAGATTACAACTGACTTTTGGAGAAATGGCAGCCGAGACTATACTTTTCAGTTCAAAAAACCATGGGTGATGGCACAGGGAGTACTGGAAATTAAAACAGTAAATAAAATGGAAATGGGTTTGATGTAGGGAGCGACAAAGTACATTTCATTCTTTTAATTCTGCTCTGGTTCCTCTGTTATTATTCCCAAATTTAATGCTGTACTTTTCAACAGGACCTCCACCCTGTAGCAATTTCTGTGAAAAATCTCCTTCAGAAAATGGCCAAAACAGCTGAGGAGAAACATTAGTTTGGGGATTTCACTGGTGCTTGGTACCTAGCTGCGTTCACCAGGCTTGCAGGCCCTCTGTGTATTTTGCAGAAACTCTCTATCTTTTCCTCTGTACCATGTGAATAGTGAAATTAGCTTTAATTAGTTGTACGCTGAACCACTGAGCTACTGAGAGAGATTGTAACTAGGTACTTCTTGGCTATAAACTGAGCACAGCAAGATGAACCCTGTCCTAAATTTCTGAGCAAGCAGAAGAGGTAAAGGAGGTGGTGTGGTTATCTCCCATGTGGAATGATTTTATGGATTTGCCAAAGGGCATACAGGAATCGTAGCAGAAGGAAGAAATTAGTCTGGATCTCCCTAATCCCGGTTTAGCAGCATAACTGTAAAACACCCTTCCTTCATATTTACATCCGATTGTATCAGGGTTGCCATTCTGTGGTTGTACTTGGATGGATAGATACTTGGACACTGGGAGATGGAAGAGGAGGCCACAAGGATAGGCAGCTCCAAGAAGAAAGGAAAAGTTTCTTGGTAGACAAATTGAGAGCTTCTGGTTGCTTTTAAGAGTGTAATCAGTTTTCAGCTTCTGACAAGGTTTATTAGTAGGTTTTACTCTCCATTCAGGTGCCTATGGCACACATCACGGGTAATAACACAGTGCAGCTCAGACTGAGAGATCTCATGTGTGCCACATGCTAGGAGGAGGTAGTGCCCAGGTATTTCTGACCTTGATGCTGAGGCAATCTTTTTTCCTCAGGACTGACTTCCTTTGCAGTGAGCATAACCCTTTTGTCATCTGCACCGTGCTCCCCTTTGTCATTGCACTGCCAGACTCACATCCTTGAACTTAGAGCACAAAAAAACCCTCTAGTCTTTTAACTGATGGTTTGTTTGTTTTTCCTCTTTGGTCGATGCTGGGATCAGTGATGTCAACTTGTTCTATTTGCTTTGACAGGAAAATGTTTTCAGAGTTCATTAGTATAGCATCAATTCTAACATTTGGCACACAAACGTTTGATGACCTTCATGTGTAGGAAGAAATATGTAGGCAAAACTTCCATTAATTTGAAAAAACACTTCCACTCAGCACTGTTCTGATTCCTGAACTGCAGCTTCAACCAGAAGTTTTGAATAGTCCCTGTTCATGGTCTGCCAGTGGGCTCCACACATGGAGCAGCGACTGAAACCATTTGGAACTGCTGCATACTGAGTCTGGTCTGAGGTTACAGTTGGAACCAGCTCTCCACTTACGTGTAAGGAAGGTGCTGCCAGCAGTCAAGCTCCTCTTGAATACCGACAGTTCAACTTCTTAATCCTGGTCAACTGAGCTAGTAGAGCCACTCCAGTGTGAATGCATCCTATGACTCCAAGTGCAGAATATTCCTAATGCTTTCCTGGTAGTTCCTCTCAGCAAGATGATTTCATTTGGCAACTTTGGGGTAATTATTGTCAATTACAGGACTCGTTAAAAGAGCTGGACTGACTGGCATTGCTAACACCTGAACCCCTGGTCTTACTCATAGGAAAGGACTAGCAGACCCTGGCTTTTCTCTCTTCAGGGCATTTGCTGTACAATAACAAAGTCATTCAAAGTGGGAGGGAAGGTGGATGTTCATGGTTTCCCATGGCCTTTAACAGTGAGGGGCCAAGTATGAGCACGAACTTTTGCAGTGAAGAAACCTCTTCTTAAAGGTAGAGTAGCTGGACTGAGCCCTCCAAAATGTTCTCACACTGACCACCACATGGGTTGCTGCCAGCCTCTTGATGCTGCCAGCCTGTAGATCAGGAAGGACAAGGTCAACATGAGAGGCCAGCTATTTACCACTATTTGTCCTTTGAGCCTTCTTGCTCCCTTTGCCTTAGAGCTGTGCAAGTACTCCCAAACCAGTCTGTTTTTCCTAGTGTCTGTCTCCAGCCCTTTCCTCTGACCTGTCTTAGCTCTTATTTACTTTTTTTAGGATTCGACATGTTTTTATGTTTTTCTCTCATATCCTGTAATCAAGTGAAAGGTGTCTCTGTGGATAGAGGGGATTTGTACTCAGCCTTTGATGTTTGCACTTTCCTAACAGTGCTGCCTTCTGTAAGAAAAGCCAAATGCTGCCCATATGTTGCTGTGCTCCCTTAAATTACAGAGGGTGAACATTTATGGCTTCTCTTATTGTTGCTTTCTCCATAGTTTCCTAAATGATACGTTTTCACAAGCAATTACTGAGATACGCAGTCAGGACTGGTTTTTGAGGTGTGCCACTTAGTGGCCTACACATAAAAACGGGAGACAGGAGGAAAAGGATGGCAGAGGCTTGATACCTTGCCTTGCTTAAGAGAATGTCCTTCAGGTGAGCAGAAGTCTGCGTCTTGTAAAAGTATGACTTTAATTTTGTCTTTCAAATATGAACTAAGCAGGGCTGTCAACACATACCGAGTTCTTCCTTCTCAAACCATTTCACTTAGTCTGTCAGCTGTAAACAGCTTAAGAGGCATGTCATTCTGGCATTATTATAGCACTTTTAGATTTGTTTTTAGATTGGCTCTGTATCTGTTCCTGCAAAAGGTGTAGATACAGAGATGACATGGGTTATTTATTGTGTTACTGCGAAATGCTACTTGCTGTTTTGTGGTAAGCACAGAGTAACTCCATTTCAAATAATGGGCACTGCAGAGTAATAATCCTATAGTACAATGGTAATACCATTGCCATACTTTGTCAAATCAGTTGTGCCAGCAGAGCAGCGTACTTATATGGCCTCGCACTTCATGTGAAGTTTTCTTTTGCAGGAGATCAGGGAAGTAGAATTAAGATGTCTGGAGAAAGAACTCTGATTAACAGACTCTGTACTTCTGGTTTTTCGAAAAGTTGCTTTACATATTCAAATAAACAGTGTTTAAGCTGTCGATGACAGCTTAACTACTTCAGCCCAGAACATTTTGACAAGTGATTTTCAACGTTTTGGTTTCCCAGGATTTTGACAACTCCCCAAAAACATGAACTGATTTTATATGTCACATGTTTAATTTATTTGAGATGCATGTATTATGTTGCAAAAGCAATAAGGAGGGAGTTAAAGGACAGGGTGATACACTCCATATTTATGATCGTCGGCTTCTTCACCAAGTCATTACCAAAGAAAAAATGTTCAGAGACATGGAGTATGCAAAGCAGTCAAACTTTTGTTGCCAACCCATCTGGATTGTGATTGATAGAAATTGTTGGTGTGATTTTTCCATGACTACACAGAGAAATCCACAGAACCGAACCCATTCTCACTTCAGAGAGCCCTCCTGCCTCCCTTGTATTTGGCTTCTGCCGTGTGTGTGTTGCCCCCATGCTGCTGGCTGTGTGACCGTGGAGGGTGGCACAAAGGGGGTTTAATGTTGCCTGGGTTCTGAACAACAGTGAAGGAGAAAGGTAGATGTTTTCTCACTATAAACAGGTGAATTTCTGTCTGTATGTATTCCATCGAACTGTCATCAGAAACAACACAAATATGTAAACTGATCTTCACTTTAATCCCAAACTGAAATGGAGCCCACATGTTTTAAAGAAAATTAGTTTTAGCTCTCTTTTGGGACTTATGTTAGGTCTTCTCTCATTTTGAATTGCTTCTTTTTCTCTGCCTGCCTTAAAGCAGAAAAAAGATGATAGGCACCCTGTACCTTCCTGGGCCTTTGAGCAAGAAGTGGGGAAAAATACGGGGAAAGAAATGTTTTTGTAAAGCTCCAAGGCTACATTAGATATTGAGAAATGCAAATAATTTCACTCAAAAAAAAAAAGTTCATATTTCAACATCATACCTCAAAACCTTTTGGATATTACCTGGTCTGTTTGTTGGTACTTCTGTCACGAGTCCTTCTTATGCTGGCGTATGAGAATAGTTGAAAAATCCACATTTAGCCTATTCAAAACTCAGGGTATTGCTGTCCTTTCCTGCACCAGAATGCTACTTACTTTATTGCGTGACAGAGTTATTTCTGTCAGCACTAAGCAGCACATGCCATTTATAATTTTTAAAGTAGGAGGAGATGTTTTATTTCAACTAATTTTTGAGATCAAGTTAAAACATGTCTGCATAAATTATTATTTTATAATAATGTTGTATTTGCACAAAGGAAACCTCATGCATTCTAAATAAGTTTCCTGAAGCTGATTTTTTTCCCTAAATGAACACTATTTGGAGTTTTGAAAAAAGAAAATCTCTTACAGTTTTCATGTAATCGTGAATCTGTGTTTTTTAAGTATCAAAATTTCCCTTAAATTGAAGTATCTATTTTCTGTTAATCCAAGTGCTAACAATGGACGTCATAGGTGGCTTTTCAGACCCACATCCAGCTATTTGTAGATAGAGCTCGGATGAATAACCTTCCACAGAGATCCTGTGGGCAGGACAGAGGGCAGATGTCATTTGCTTACTCTAGGGTTAGTTGCTGCAACTTTCTTCTGATACCTCATAAGTACTATCTTTCTGGTATTTTGGGAGCTTTAGTAGACGCTTACTATCTGGCTAAATTTGCTCCGAATTAATTGCCTAGGCAGGCCACAGTGTTATCTGCAGCCTGCTTGCTTTTGGGAGGTGGGAGAAACGTGGACTTAGAGTGGAATCAGTGCAGCAATTTCAGGGATACCAGGGCTTGACAGAGAGGGAAAGGAGAGAAGAAGTCAATCAGTGACCTCCATTCATACTTTAAGAAGTGGTCTTTTCTGTTGGCTATCAGCAATTAACATTTTCACTAACAGAGAGAAGCACAAGGGGGGCACAAGGAAGCTGCATGCACACCGTATCACGTTGGTTGGGTAAGAGGCTGTCATGGTGTCTGTTAGTGTGCATATTGCAGTGCCCCACTCTGATAAGTGTTACCGTAATTGTAGTGTGGGGCTGCTGAGTAAACACTCCCAGTGAGTCCCTGACACTGCAGAATAGCATGACCAGCGGCCGTGCCTGCCAGGAATACAGGTGTCCATGGTAGCTTGCTGGAAAACCAAGAGCAGGCACATTTTGCTTGGGTTTCCCCTAGTGGAGATGGGAAAATGGGAAGAGACATGACAGCTCTTGACAGTAAGAGGGAGATAGAGTTGCCTGAGTCAGGAAAAAAATAGCCACTTTTGCAAGAATGAGTGGTTAGAAAAACAAAAAATAAGCATTTTCAATATATTACAAACAAAATTATCTGCCAAAAGGGCAAGATAATTATCTTAATGTGATTTTTGACCGAGATAAATTTATCTTGTTTTATAAACTGGGTAATAATTTGAATCTTATGCAAAACCTAGAAATAAATCTAAAAAATATGATAATGTAATAAAATTGAAATTATTAGCAGTCCAAGTGCCATACTTGAGGCAGTAAAACCTTTTAAGTTGCAATGGAAAATAGGCTAGTAAAACTGGAGTAACTTACTCTACTTTAATCACTTGATAAATAGGTACAACATTTGGAAGAATTGATAGTGTCATTATAGCAACATCCTTTTTTATAAACAGCCTTGTGCTGATTTGATTCTAATTGCTGCCAGAGGAACAGTATCAAAGTAGTGTTGCTCCAGCAGTGTAACCTGCGGGGTGAGCGGGAGGGGGATTAGCTGCCTGAAATGAAGAAAGCACAGGTTTTCAAAGGGATGGATTCTAATTCCAGGAGTGATGGAGGAACCTGAGTAAATTCAGTGGTGGGAAAACTACAGGGAAAATGCTTTATGAAGAGAAAGCATAAGGTAGACAAAACAGGCTCCTCTGAGCTCATTAAATAGTGGAAAACCAGTGAGAGAAGTCGAGAGGTTTGAGCATGAGTGTGTGTTTGCATTCTCACCAGAAAGAATTCTCCTCCTGGGCTGGCATGGCCCCATCACCAAACCTCAGCTCTGACCTCCCTGGCTCTCAGCTTTGCTCTACCACTGACATGGTGACCTCATTTGCAGCCCCCTTTTCATAAATGGCTTTCCAATATGGATGTCTTCATTTTTTGCTGGTCCAGTATCAGACACCAAAGGCCTAAGACATTCTTAATTATTAATTGCAGCTTCTTTGTGTAACTGTGGGCATTGTCCACCTTCTGGTTCTTCTAGGCTGGAATCTTTTGAAAGCTACTAAGAAGCTGTCTTATTTTGTGAATGGTAACAAGAAAAGCAGGGTTCCATAAGGAGAGAAGAGGAGGAACACATTTAATTGTTTGGTCGTGTTGACAACAAACCCAAGAATAAACAGAAATGCAGAGGGGAGAGGTACTTACATTTTTACACAAGTCATGATAAAATTGTGACAAAACAAAATATGTGAAGTAGCTTGTTGAAGAAAAAATTGGTTCAAGTGGGACTGAATGGCTCAAGAGACTAGTGATAGGATAATAGCTTTTCTCCATTTAAGTGGCACACCAGTTCAAATCAATTCTAGGTCTCAAGAGGCTGAAAGGTGTTGCTATCCTGTGACTCCTTCATAGGTATTTGAAACAATTTTTTGTCTCAATCCCATCCTTAGTTGCAAGAAAATTATCCCCAATCCAATCAGCACTAAATTATTTTTAAATAACTGTTGTCTCCTTCCCCTAAAGATCCACAACTGTCAGGGCTGTGTATATGAATGAATGTCACTTGTTTTACTTAGTGCTACTGGTCAGAAATATTTTGTTGTCTGTGGAATGGGCACATTGCACAAAAGAATAGATATCCTGGAATACCATGCAATGTAAAACTGTTCTTTAAAAAAATGCAATGATTTGGTCTTTTAGCGTGGATTTCTTGGAAGAACAGGGCTACTTTTGGATGCCTTCAGCTATGACTCGCACCCAGAGCCGTAGCTCTTCTGCAGTGTGCAAGCACGACTGCCTGCCTGCCTGCCTGCCTGCCTGCCTGCAGGCTGTGCCGTGACTTTCCTCTACATAAATGTAAATCACGAAGCAGGGCCACAGCTTAGGAAACAGCTATTGGTCATAAGTAACAACTGGAAAATTCAAACTGGTGGTTTGCCCTCCAGGTTTGTTTTGAAGCATCTACTTAATGTGTGAAGCCACACCAGTGAAGTGATGCTAGGGGACGTGCCAACAACTTACAGCAGCTTAGAATCTTGCCTATCAATTTTATTCTGAAAGATTATAACAAGTAAAATAGCAGACATTGATTATTCTGCCAAATGTAAAGATTAAGCAAACAGTAAGAAGCAATGCTTACCAAACTGAGAAGGATTTGGATCTCTCAGTGGCTATAACAGTAAGTCTAGAGCTAGTGAACCACAGCAGAGTTCATATTATTCAGTGTACCAAAGGAAAAAAGATGTAGGGTTATTAGAGAAAAATCCCATCAGTTCTGTGTGTATGACTGCTTGCAAAAAAAACCCAAATAAGATATTATGACAATGTAAGGGTGTCAGAGAATTGAAATCACATGGTTATAGTCACGTTTCCTATAGATCCAATGCAATATGGGTTTGGTTTCAGTTGTCTTGCAGGAGATATATATTTTTTTGCCTTAGCCCAGACAGCTCCAGGTTTAAGAACACTTACTGAGGGGAAGGCTAAAGGGGTTAAGGTGCAATAGAGGTGACCTGTGGGAACTTTCATTATTATATCAAGCCTTGATGAGTGAAATGAGATGAATTGCTCTCCATCACGAAAGGCTGAAATGTTGAGGGAGCAATCACAATTAATCTATTAAGAAGTAGGAGGTTGAACGGTATGACTCAAAAAGGTGGAAATACATGAAATAAACTGCAGTGTAAAGTCACAATGATTTCTAAACACAACCTTAAAGGCATCCACCTATGAGTTTTACAATGAAATGGGGATTTTTATGTATGTGTGTATATATGTGAGACAGAGTTTAAGTGGACAAAATGGGTCTCTTTGTATTCAGCTACTCCCAATATTTGTACTGACCAGGACTGAATGAGAAGTTCTGTTCTGATTTGTGCGGCTTTAACCAGAACGATGTGCCAGGAATTTTTCTTTTTTAGAAGACACACCAATAAAATGCCTCACAGGCAGTTTTCTCTGTAGTGATTTTCCTGTTTTGCTGTGACATTTTTAACTTGAATTTAGTGTTTGTAAAAGGTACTATTTGACAGCATTGTGTAACTGAAAGCCTCTTTTTATTGACAGATCATACACACACAAGGCTGGGGAAATTTCTCTGTCAGCTTGGTGAGGGACACCCCCACAGCCTGAAGGAGCCAGCCTCCATGAGGAAAAATGGTAAGTCCACATCAGTCAATCCAATCTTACGTTAAATGTCGCTGCATGATTATTTTTAAAGAGCTTGCATCCAAAGGATTTGGAGAGAGGCGTGAAAAGTTACCCACCTGACAGGAATGCGTGGGTTATTTTTTCTACTCCCCAGCAGTGTTGCAGCTTTCTGGAGTGTTAATGCTTTGCTCACTAGTGGCTGGAATGAGACTTGGTAATTGTGTCAAGTAAGTTTTGGTGGAGCTGATCCTGTAGGAGGTACCTACCCCTTGCTGTGCTACTTGGGAAGCAAGGGTCTGCTGTTTGCCCAGTACTCAACCTTGACACCAATCTTTAGGCCTCAATGTTAATCATTTCGTGAAGCTCACGTAGTTTTAGACTTTTACCTTTGCCAGCTTATTATAGTCTAGGAAGATGAGATGTGACTATGCTGAGATACAACCCCCAGTGATGGCACTTTATAATACTGTATAACTGGAGGATTGCTATTGTAGGCAGAGAAAAAGGCAATAAAGCAGCATTGATATCCTGCCTGCCCTCTTATAGGAGTTATTGAATCAAACCTACCAGAACTGCCAGACAAACAATTTGCAGCTGCAGTCTGAAGCCTGACAATGACACAGAATCAAAAAGAAGTAGTTGAAGTGCATGGGCTTGTGAACTCCTCTGTGACCCACCACAGCAGGCTCCCTAGGATTGTTCTCCTCTTTCTGGTCCTTTCCCTGTATAATTCCTTCTCTTTACCTCCCTTTTCCTGTCTCTCCCATTTTTTCTCCTATGTCTTGCCATTGTCAGCTCCTCATACCTTTTCCCCTCCCTTTTCTTTCTTTCTCTCATTACCTCACTATTTCCTTCTATTGCCTCCAGTATATCTCTTGCCTCTTGCTTTTCCTTTCCAAGTTCTAGTGCACCTCTCTCCTATTCTCCCTTCCCTGCTGTACCTTTTTGATATTTCATTTCCCTCTTCATTTAATGCTCATCGTTTTGTCTTTTCTGCCAATTGTTCTACCTTTGTTTTCCTTGAGCTGTTTTTTGCCAGTATCTGAGCTCTATGTTGCTCCTGATCCTCAGATGTGGGGATTTAAACCTTTCCACTGGGTTCCACTGGGATTTCCAAAGTGCCAATCCAGCTCAACCAAGGGGAACTGATGTGGTTTGGCTCTAATGTCTATGAAGAGAGATACTGCAAAAGCCAGCGTAACAGTAGCACTTGTAAATACTCTGTGGCTTGCGAGCCAGGCCTACAGTCAGTTGAATTCAAAGCTTATCAGGTTAATGGGATCTGGATCTGACCTGCAAGTACCATCTTCTTATCAGTCTCCTGTCCTTGATTTCAATAGAAATCTCAACGCTCTCAGTTTCTTACAGTGTACAGTTTTGCTTTGGCTCAGGGCATTCTGTTTGGGATTTTTGGTGGGGTTTTTGTTTGGTTGGTTGGTTGGTTTGGTTTGGTTTTTAATAAATGTTATTCTAAAGCACATGCAACGTATGTAGGGTTCAATGGAAAGGGGCCACACTGTGAAATATGGTCAGGATATATACATACAACCCTTCCTACTTTTTGCATGCTCATAACAACTATCTACTATTATCTACAATTATCTACTGCTTACCTACTATTTTGGGGAAGATTTTTCCATTCCTTTTTTTCTCTTGTAACCGTTGCCTAGCCACTACCCTTCTGAGCTTTAGGTGTACAGACTATCTTTTCTTATTTTTCTTCTCCCTTTCTACCCTCCCCTCTCCATTTTATTTTCTCTGTTCCCTGGAGGTCTCTGGAGTTGTAGAAGCTGCCTGAGAAAGGGGGCAAAGTGCTCACCATCCTGCAACTGACCACTAGCAGGCCCAAGATCCAAGTCAAGCCCAGATGTTGTTGACAGAATGGTACCTCTCCTTGTCTAAAATTATGCATAATATGAGTATAAAAGAAACTCTTCCTTCCCCTCCCATTTTATCTGCTTCATTCTATCTCTCCAGCTACTAATCCTGTGGAGTTCAGTGCTGGCAAAAATGGAAAGAAAATCAGTTCCTCTATAAACCAACCATTTCTGCTCTGATTGGATATTTCTCTTTTTGTCTGCTTCTTTATTTGATTTAAAATCTTAAACCCCTTGAAGGTTGTCCATTAAGATTTTCAGCACAACTTGGAATGGGGGGAACAGTCAGAGCATTACATAAAAAGTGACAGTTTGTTTTTAGCTAATGGAAGAGGAGGGCTGATTGGATTAGCCCAGCAATGTGAGTACCTGATACAGACTGCTACCAACACATCAACAGAGGAAGGGTTAAGTGCAGTTTCTTTCATTTTCCCTCACCCCTTTTACCCTCTCCTGCTTTGCTATTCTTCATCCAGTAACTGACGCTTGCAACAGTAGTGCAAATTCCTGGGCATGCTCTAGTACTGGTCAATACAGGAGTAAATCTCACAGTCCCTCCTGTTGTTTTACATTTGCCACCTGACAGCAGAGGATGCTCAGGAAGACTGAGGGGTAAGGTTTTTAAGCTTTAGACCAGGCTTTAGTCTTGTGACAGCTATTAAAGCAATTGGGAGCCAGGTGGCTAAAACCCAGTGCAATTCTTTGTAATGGTACCCCTGAGAGTGCCCATCTCCTTTTAGCACTACTATTGATTAGGCAATTCTTGACTTTAAGGAACAAAATTGGTGTGTGCATCAAAGTTCTTTCCCTCAATTTGGCCTGGTTTGAAATTAATCGTTCACCATGAGCCATTTTCGTAAGCAGCTTTAAGCTTCAATAAATTTCAGTGTGATTTGATTTTTCTATCACTTTTCTCTATGGAGGCCTGTTGTTTACTGGTCTTCTCCAGGACATCTCCAGAGCTGTCTGGTCTTTATTCTCATCTCCCACATTGATCCTGGTATGTTGTCCAGTGTGATTGTCCAAGCTTGGTAAAATTCTGGGGGCTTTTTCTCACAGCTGCACACAGTGCACAGTCGGCAGCACTGAGGCCAGTGGGTACCTGGTTTTGGGTAGGAGCAATGCATTTTATGAGGTAGACTACGTTATGTTTTAGAATATTGTCCAGACCCTGCCTCTGATTGACTGAAATGATTTAGTGTTCCTAGAGGGAGCACATAAACTGTGAGAAAGTTCCTCCTAATTTCAGAAACTCTTTATGAGTATTTGCTATTTTCTACAGAGTGAAATGCCACACAAAGGTATGTGAATGTATACTTATGTCTGTGAGAAGGTGAAAATAAATATGCAAACCCCAGGAAGCCAGTTCCTCAATCCTCTTAACCTTTTTCACTTCCTATTTCTTTAAAGCGTAGGAAGGTTTTTCGGCATGTCATGTTATTGTTAGTGGAGAGGCAGGACATGAGGATATGCCCTTTGCTTTGAGAGTTCAGTGCATTATCTTTATTTATATGGGTTTTCCTGTCTGTTTCTTTTGGGTGTTCTAGAGTACTCTTGTGAACTGTTAGGTAATGCTAAGTACTGCCAACCACAAGAGGCTGGCGCTGAATAGCTTTTTCCTGCCATAAAACCTAAAGTGAATGCTGGGCTGGAAAAAGCGCAGTCCAGTACTTAAGCAGCTAGGTAAAGCTGTGTGGAGACTTTAGAGTCTGCTTCTGCATCACTCTCTCAGTGCTGCTCCCTGCTTCCTTGTAGCTCTCTTGCTCCTTTGAATAATTAGGCCACAGAAGGCGGTATTTAACAGTTAGTTCTGTGTTGCTGGAAGATCTTTGCTGGGATATTTGGAAGTGGGATGAGATACGAACAAGGGAATTGGAGATGGAAGGGAAATTCAGAAACACTGGCTTCAGAAAAATGTTTCTTATTCCTGTTACTGTTCAAAAGAGGATAAAGCAGCTCTTGAGGTGTCATGGGCAACCTAGGAAGTCCATTGCCTCCTTGCCAAAGAATGTTGATTTAGGAGCCCCAGAAGTGGTTTTATGAGACATCCCTGTCTGTGTTGAGCTGGGAGGTTGTCAAAGCCCAAGACATTCTCTTAAAACAAGCTGTTATAATCCAATGAGAAGTTGTTTAATCTGAAAATTCAGTTCATCATGAGCCGAGTGTGAAATGAGATGCAAAGATTATGAGGACAGCGTTATAATAGGACTTTGAAGGAGCTCCAAAAGAAAGACAAGTTTGCACCACCTCTCCCATTCTAGTCAAGTTCAATGGAAGTTTTTCTGGAAGGACATTTATAGAAATCTCAGCAGAATGACAAATTCCAAGCTCATTTAAATATACACACACACACATACTTTTTTTAAATGACACAGAGGACAAATAGTGCAGGAACATGAATAATGAAAAATCTGAGCTGGATTGCCCAAGCCAATGTAAAAATAAATGCAGCTTTGGTATTGGAGGACATGCCAAACTAATTAATGAAGCATGTGCAAATATTCAACTTTGCAAACACCCTTTGTACTTCATTAGATTCTCAGAAATCAGTATGGGGGATCTGATAGTAAAAGGTCTTTGATCTTTAAATTGTTGCTGTTGCATCAAAACACATCTATATGCTGTTTTACTTTCACAGCTTATGTCAGAATGTCTGAGATTTGTAAAGAGGTTTATGTTTGTATTAAAATCTCCTCTATTTTAATTGAGGTTTGCCTGTCATGCATCTGAAACTGGTGTTTTTCCACAAATATTTTAAGCAAAAATAGCTTCTGTGCATAGAAATAAAACAGATATTCCCCACGTAGGTAGCACTTGCCATATGGGAGGTACTGCAGACATGAACATGCTGAAGGCCAGAAGGGGAGCTCCTTCTTCCAGAGTTCACTGAGTGGGCTCATGATCTGTGACTCTCACTCTCTTCTGCAGTGTTATTTCCATTTTACAGACTGAAACAGAGGGCCAAAGAGGTTGGGAGAACAGAGCTGTGCTTTGATGGTGAGAGAGGAGAATGTGCATGTAGCTTTCTTCAGCTGGCTTTTGATTCTTTTGCATTGTGCTCTTCTTTTGAGCTGAATTGCCAGTTGGTTTTCCAGACTGGGGGAGCAAGAGAGATCAATAGCAGAAGGAGGAATTAAGACCAAATTTGGTTCTACCTGTGATGTAATACAATACCTTTTATTTGCAAAGAACTTTACAAGGTCCCATTGCCTTTCCTGAGCATAGGAAAGATTCTACAATGGTTAATGTATTTGCTACTAGGTCTAATGCATCCCTGAACCAACGCTTGTCTGCTCCTCTCCTTTATTTTGGGGTTTCTTTTTCCCTCCCAGCTCATGCTTAACTGTGTCTGAAATCCTTTGTCCTACCTGTTTCAGCATTGCATTACCAGTTTTGAAGGTAACCATTTGGTTCAACTGCAGCTTAAGATGCCTTGCAATCTCTCTGTTTTGGTTCAAATGTTGCTTCATGGAGCTGATTTCTTAAAGGGCCTTATTTTTCCCTATATCCTAAATAAAGGGTTGTAAATGTGTCCACAGATCTAAGCATGGCTTCATTAACTTCTTCACAGGAAAATGTTTAAGTATGTTAAAATATTCATTATAATATAAAAGTGAGAAACAGTTGCGTCCACATATTCTTAGCTAAGATGAAACATTGCTGCTTCCTTCTTCAATGGAGCAGCACCACTTTATGTCAACAGAAGCTGTTGTCTATTAACAGTTCTACTCCTGTCAGCGACGTCAGCTCTTGTTCATTGCTTTTCTTCCCCTTGTTCTCTGTTGTAGTGGGTTCAGTACACACATTCAAACACGGGCTCAGCAGGATTTTTAATTCTCCATGTGAGAGATTAAACAAGTGGGCATCACTTGCTTAAAGAACTGGAGTAACTTTCTGTGACCAAAGGGATGCTCTCCTTAGTTCTATGGTTATTCTCTGTAAGCACCAAAGTTCACCAGTGATCTTTTTGGTAAGCTACATTTCATAGTATCAATGAAACAAGTGAGTCACAACTGCTCTACCCAAATTTGTTTGCTATCCTTTCATCTGGGATGCATCGCCCAGTAAAACAGGCAGGGGATGTTTCTCAGTAGTTCTGTCAGCAGCTCTCCCCAGAAACCACAAGCAATAGATCCCAGATTGATCTGTGCAACTAAAGACTTTCCCCAGAAATGCTGGGGTGAATGCCTGGGACTTCTCTCCCACTTTTACCATGGAGATAAGGAGCCAATGTACCAAGCTGCATTTAAACACTCATGGCTTAGTTTTGCCAGGAGACAGTACAGGTGGCTTTGTGCCTTCCAGCATATTGGTGTCTCAAATTCTGGGAAGAGAAGTGACTAAGCAAGGTGACACGGCCATTGTACTAGACTAATCCTGAGGCATCCAGCTAAAAAGATATCTGGCAATACCCAAGAAAGGAAAGTATCTGAGATAACTGTAATATCTCTCAGCCCTTTTGCCATGCTGTCTTGTACCTTTCCCCTCGGGGGGCCCACAAGCTTCAGCTTAGTGTAGCAGTGATCTGGGAGGCATCCATGAACACGTCATTCCCAAGGCAGAGTGTCTTGCTGAGGGACACATTTGAATGACACATTGCAGTTCTCAGTGGGGAAGTTTTTATTTTGGTTTCCTGTGGAATAGAATACCCAAGAACAGAATAAAATCAGCACTTGGAAAACATTCTGTCCCTCTCTACAATGATTTTTCCAAAGCTGCTTTTCACTTCATGCCTAGAAGGTCCCATTCAATTAGGAAATGTAGAAGTGCATGTACATGGTTTAAAGCAGTGCAGGAGAAGCTGTCCTATTTTCCAGGCTCTTAAAGTATGTTACCACAGAGGATATCAACACAGATTTGTGGGATCATCTTAGAAAAGGTTGAATATCAAGTTTTGTTTGCAAACACATATGCCATCAAAACTTGATTTACCAATGCTGTTTACCATTTGATCAGATAAAAGAATATTAGCTCTTAAAAATGAGACACAAACTGAATTTCCTTTTCAATGCAGTATATAATAATACCGTATTTCTTTGGGCTTGTACGGCTCCTTTTGTCATCCAGACAGACACACGCAGAAGAAGCCTTTAAGCCCCTTCCCACAGTTTCAACACATCAGTTGTTTAAAACAGCCAGGTCTAAAGAGGGTTATGGAGCTTTGAGATGTCCTCTAGTGATTTTTGCTTCCGTGGTTTAAATGCTTCTGCCTACAGCTGTTCCCCTGCTTCACTGCTGGAGTTAACTACCAGCAGCCAGAGAGCGATCCATGCAACACTCCCCCAGCACCTCTGACTCTGGGGAGGCGGAGGCACATGTTGCTCTGTGAGGGCTGGGACAGAAGTACCCAGGACTACCACAACCACATTCCCAGGAGACTGTCATCAGCAGGATTATGGCTCTGCTTTCATACAGAGGCTCAGTTCACCACAGAATAAATCCCTCAATTCTTATTGTGTAGCATATTACAACAGAATAACATCAAGCCTGATCCAAAGTTCACTCCACTGTTTTTTTTCTTTTAGCTACACTGGGCTCTGAAAAAAACCCAATAAATATCCTATGAGCAAAATTGTATAGAATTATCAACATGCAACTGTCATGCTGCATTTGTCTCATGTCATTAATCATTATGAAAGCCTGCATAATTCTGGAGCAGAACAGCAGTCTCCACACAACAAATTGCAGATTGTGTTTGCCAACCCACAAGATATCACAATATTTATTTTGAAACTTTATAATGCTATCAAGGGCAAATTCATTTTACCCGTGCAAATAGCCCCATTGAGACAACTTAGATTACGCATGTGAGCAAAAGCAAGCGGAACTTGGCTCTGGACACAAGAAAGGCAAAGCTGGCTTCATCCTGTGGTGGAGACAGGGAATGTGTAGGCACAGAGCTGGGGAGATGTATACTGATAAATGTACCAACAGGGGCCTGGGGGCAAATGTCAGGATACAGTTGAGATAATGGTACTCTGGTTCCCCAAATTCATACCTTGTTTGCCTTCCTGCTTTGGTCATTTGGAAAGACTGCCTTTCTGCAGGTCTCATGTGAAGCACAGCATCCCCCAGTGCACCGCTGTACTTCCACAGTTCTCATTTATCTGTGGCGTGAATGGGCTTACCGCTGTCAGATGCATTTTTCAGACTTAGGCCCACCAAAAAGCTAGTTCGTATGTCTGGTGTTTTTATTTGGGTTGTCAAAGGATTTTTAAAGTTAATTTTATTATTTAGCACTTCAGACATAACCATGTTTAGGCTCAGTTTTAAGTGGAAAGGTTTTTTTATGTTCCATCGCCTATCTTGACAGATTCTATGTATGCCAGAGGCAGTCTTCTTAACCCTGGATCAAAACATAATCTCTCCGCTTTCGTAAAACCTTCTCCTCTAATTCTCTCTCTAGTAAATTATATTCTGTTCTTTGCCCTTGAATAATTTAAAGATGTATAGAATAAAGTGTGTGTGTGGGTCTGTTCCATTGAGTGATACCTGGTAATCAAAATACCTCGTTTGTATCTTGCTGCAGTGATCTCATTTCTATTGGGACAGCACTCCTGTGAGCACAGGCCTGTGTTGTGTTCATCCTGTTACAACCAGATAAACTCATAATGTAGACAGATAAGAGCTATGCTCATTAATCTATTAATTGCCTATTGTCAGTTGTCAATATGTTTCGCTTGATGGGAAGCCAGAAGATTAGTTTATATTGTGAGGATGTAGATTTATGTTCTATATTACTATTATTTTATTTTGATGTGTGGAATACTACAAAATGACATTCAAGCTGGTAACGTCTCACCTGAACAGAGTAGAGCTGGCTGCTTTTTAAGTTTCGGAAACCAGAAAAAGGCTATGCCCCAAATGGCTGTAAAATAAAAAGCCTATTTTCAATCAAAGGACCCTGCAAGATCTGTGACTGTGTTGAGTAACACGTTTTTTACGACGGGCATTCAGGACATCCTTAAAATCAACACGGCCTGAAATACCCTGATTTCCCGGGGCAGTTGAAACTCAGTGGGGACGTCATTGTTCACTGGAAATTTGAGACTGATTTTGTCTGTGACTGGAGCTGCTGGAGCAAGATTTTATTATAATTGTGTGACCTTTAATACACCATGAAGAGATTTCAAGTTCTCTATTTTTCTAGCCTGTGACAAATCAAATGTTTAACTATAATGTATAGTCACCAAGTTTACACCTTAAGAAGGGTGATTTTCAAGGGCTTATCTCTACAAAGAACAGTGGAGCAGACAGTTTCAAAAAAAGGAAAAAAGAAGGGAGAGGAACATCATAGAAGCACTTTATAGACCTATTTGAATCACAGCTTTAAGTCATTTATATCACGGCCAAAAAGCCCATCCATGTGTGCATTTAATAATGATGGCCAATTCTGAACAGAAACTGGAAATTTTCCTCTCCATGGCAGGAAGCAAAAAAACCCCTCACTGTTTCTGAGTTAGTAACTTGACCTGTTTGAATTATTTTATTACTTTCGAGAGTATCAGCCAGGTGGCCAGCATTTAAACTCTGAGGACAGCTCTGGGAATAGATTTCTGTGGAACTACCATAGTTAAGAGCAACTGATGATTAGGCAGCTCAGGCATTTCCTAGGTGCATTTAGGCAGCTCTGTCTGACAAATAGCAGCTCATCCTTGGGGCAGTGATCTTCATGCCATCTATGCATAGGTTTGAAGGATACAGGCAGATCTTCCATACTGTGTAGGACATGTAATGGCGCTACATGCCTGGCCATAAGAACCTGCCTTCCTTATGTCTGCCCTCACAGGCAAAAGTGGTTTATTGCCTCGACATAGATAAGCTGTGTTCCCCTATAGCTGCAGCCACCCTAATGATGGGTATAGGAATCTGTTTTGTGAGATGTGGAAGCCTCTGTTATTGTTATCAAGGATGGTCACATAGAACAGAGCTTAGTCAGACACATTTTCTCATGGTGGGGGCAGGGTTTTATTTCAAACTTTCAAGGGGAAAAAAGAGTTTCTGAAATGTGTGCAGATCTCTTAGTATCTGGAGGAATCCTGTTTTCTCTAGCTGTTTTACTCTTCTGGGCTTCTTTCTTTCTGCAAGAAGTTAAGGAGGGAAATATAGTTAAATTAAATGAAATTACATGAAAGAAGAAAGAATGAAAAAATCTCCCTTTCCACTGAAAATGTGCCAAACCCCTTTAAAGTGAGGAAATTACTTTTCTCAGCTACCATTAATGTTTTAGCTTATTTTCCTTCCAGTTTTGGAAAGTGCCAGGCATTACGATTGGACTCTTTCTCATCTCCTCTAACCTTGCCAGAAGAGAAGGTGTTATGGAACACACCACAAGAGCAAAACGTAAAAAAGGAAACAGAAAAAGAAAGAAGGGAAAAAAATCTCTGGCTAGCATTCAGATATCTGTATTCACTGGACACCAGCTGGTTATTTGTATTCAGTGCCTCAAAGGTAGAAAATGGTAGAAAGGTGTGATTGGAAGTGTAATGCTTTGAAAACTTATTTAAGAATAAACATGGACCATTTAAATGCCTACAAAATTGAAAAATTCAAAATTTGGAATTTTTGACATCTGCCTCTTTTACTTTGACATAAGTATGGCTGAAGCCAGGGACACCCCTAAACCACCCCTCTTTCCCCCTGAAAATTAAAATACATGTGGTATCCTCTCCTTGTGAGAATTTATTCACTGATGAGGACTAATTTCAGAGAGTTTTAACGCTGCCTCACTTCTGGTCCCACAGGAAATATGTGAGAGAGTCTTGACCTGGACCCAGCTCTCCCAAGTCCTAGATGAATGCCTTAACCGAAATCTCACTTTTCCTTATCACACTTTGTTTCTCTTTCTTTCCAATATCTTCTCTAAACATTTCTTTTGTTTGGTTTGTTGAGGTCAGTGGTCTCAGCTGCTTTGCAAGCACCACAGACTTACACCATTTATGTTTTCGGGTTTTTTCCTTTGTATGTTGCTTATATATTGAGTTGCTAGCTTTGCATTTCTTCTTGCTCCTGGATACCTCCCTACTGTGCAGAAGGTGACAGCTTCAGGAGCACAATGTTTTGCCATTTTTGACCTGTGTGATAGTGCACACCCCTTTTTAGCCTAAGTCCCATTGTAAGTCAGGCACTTTTGATCAAGTCTCCATCCCCTTTTATTGACCAGCTCCCTTATTTCCACTAAATGTTTCAACCCTGCTGCCTGCTCCCTTTGTGCTTTCTTTAATTCTTAATATTTCTGCAGCAGGACTGAGTCTGCCATCAGTTTGTTTAGTGGAGCAGAAGACAAAGCCAGGCTGGTGCTGCTGCTGTTGAATAGGTCATTGGTGACAACAACCTGTGCTGCAGAAGTTAGCCCCCACTGACACTGTTTTCACTCCGCTTGAATGGAAGCTCCTGGGAGTCTTTCTTTAAAGATCCCAGGGGTGAGGAAGGCAGGTAAATGGAAAGAAAAGAAATAAAATAATTATAGCAATAACACTCCAACTTTCTCAGTTGTGTGTGGACTTGGCTAATTGAAACTAGAAGTACCTTAGGTACCTGTAGATGGGGTAGGTTAAGAGGTTGTTCTTTGTCCCACTGTGGCCTCTGCAGTGGGGAGCATTGACTTTTTGTATCTCTAGATTTTCTCTCCGTTGTTAGGTTAGGTGCTGTCATCTTTAGAAATAAGATCTTTTTCAGAAGCACTTGCCCTTGTTGAATGAGGTATAGCCATGACCAGGAAGAGAAATGACCCTTGTCTGGGCCTTCGAAAGAAGATTGCACCCAGTACTGCAGCTCTGACTTCTCCCAGCTGAGCTAAAACTGTACCTCTGTGGTGGCTAACTGCAGAGCCATGCCTACCAGGATAAAAGAGAGAGTTGCTGGGCATATATATAACAAGCCCCATAACTCAGTTCTTCTACAATACATGTCCCTCATCTTGAGAAATTTTCTAATTAAACAAATAGGTTTTTTAAACTATACTGCAAGAAACAACAATATATTCTACATTTTGATCTAAATGAAGTCCATTTTAGTTAGACACAATAGGAAACAGCAGCCATCTTTGTCAGAGGATGCTGAGGCTAAAACTGCATTAGTCTCTCAGGGCAAAACTGTTTGAATTGTAGATACAGGAAATGATATGCATAAGTAAGAAAAACATTGGCTGTAATGGACAAGACTAGCAAACAGCTCTTTATTAATCAGAAAGCTAGTTTCTTAAAAGGTAGTAGGCAACTAGTTTTAACAGGTTCGCAATGGATAGGCAGCCAGAAATTAAAACAGAAATGTGAAAGAAGAGGTAGATGCTAAAAAAAAATCAAATCTAATTTTTTAATGTACTTTTGAGCCATGTAATGGATTTTATTGAAAACCCTCAGATAATTAAATCTTTGTTCACAGATGACATAACATAAATACTTGGGGGAGATGGACTATCTCCATACAAATAGGAAATGCATTTTATGAGGTAAAACTGGATGTAATTTTAATATAGAAGAAAAGGGGAAGAAGAGGGGGAGAAATATCAATGTGAGACTTCACGGGCCAACATAAATTTGCTTCTCTTTCTGCATTACAACAAAGAACATGTGGTTAAAAGTGGTAGAAAATACCACTGAATATATATGTAATGTTTTTTCTGAGTATCTTCCATCAAGTGTAAGGATGAAACTAATCACACAGTATGTACAAGTATATGTGTACATTTATTGTACATGCAGCTGCAAGTTTTACACAGGCTTTTTACCTTAAGGATTGAACTCTCGTATAACTTTTTCTGGTTCTGCAAAAACTTTGAGGTGTTGTAATAAATTGAATGTTGCTGACCTGTATGGCAAGAGGCTCATATTTCATCTCACAATTTGTATTTATGCAGAATAGTGTCTGTTTATTCAGTAGAAGGACATTTCTGTTAGCAAATCATTTAAAGATTGTGATGATGGGGATACCAATAATCAGAAGAGGGAAAGCACTGAGCATAGGAATATAGCAGAGCTTCAAATCCTGTAGGTTTTAGAAATTGTTAATGTTTTGATGCTATGTCTTAGCTGCAAACAGAGTTTAAACATGGTCGTCACCAAGATGGATTTATTTTTCTTTGGGAAAGATGAAGCTGCATCATATTGTATTGGTTTTCTTTGTGGTTATTACATGACTGTCTACCAGCTGATTGTGGTGTTACTGTAGCATGGCTTCTTCACCTCCTTAAATGGATTTATGTAGTAGTTTTGTACACCTGGAGAATTATTGAAAATATGTATTTACTTCTTTGTCCTTCTCACTAATATATGAAGAAGTTCTTCACAGTGAGGCTGGTGAGGCACTGGAATGGGTTGCCCAAGGAAGTTGTGAATGCTCCAACCCTGGAGGTGTTCAAGGCCAGGCTGGACAGAGCCTTGGGCGACATAGTTTAGTGTGTGACGTCCCTGCTCATGGCAGGGGGGTTGGAACTAGATGATCTTTCCAACCCTAGGTTGGAAATAGGTCCTTTCCAACCCTAACTATTCTATGATTCCATGACTTGCCAGTGGTGATAAGCACCTGGAGTGTGTCTATCCGTTGCCCAGCACTGGTGCAGTAGGCCTCAGGGGTCTCGGAGTGGTGGGTTCCAAGGACATGTTCTCAGCAGCCTGCTGTACATTTGGGGAGCTCCTGCTTTCCCAGGCAGGTGTCCTTTGTGTGGGAGTGCTGGAGAGAGCACGGTGCTGCATGAAGCCCTCTGATGCATGGGCAACTCCCAGCCAGCTTCTCAGGTTTTTTTGTGCCAGTAGTCAGGAGCTGTTGGTTGTAGCTCCCTGGTTCAGCTTTGCTGGCACAAACACACAAAGAGAGGGCAGAGAACTCCCAGTCCCCAGAGGGAGGTGCCCAGGGAGAGCCAGGCTAGCCCAGTTAGAGCTAGAGAGCAGTGGGCAATGGGAAGAGTGCAGAAAGCTGCAAGTCGGTGTGCCTTTTGACAAAGCAGCATGAACAGTGGGATGGCTTATGGTGTCCCCTGCCAGTTTTTCCCATAGTTCAACAAATGAATAGAATCATAGCACAATTTGCACTGGAAAAGACCTTTAAGATCATTGAGTTCAACTGTTAACCTAACACTGCCAAGTCCACCACTAAACCATGTCCCTAAGTATGGTATCAACACATCTTTTAAATACCTCCAGGGATGGCGACTCAACCACTTCCCTGGGCAGCCTGTTCCAACGCCCGACCACTTTTTGGTGAAGAAATTTTTCCTGATATCCCATCTAAACCTCCCCCGGTACAACTTGAGGCCATTTCATCTTGTCCTATCACTTGTTACGTGGGAGAAGTGGCTGCCTCACTCCTCACTACAACCAGCTTTCAGGTAGTTGTAGAGAACAATGAGGTCCCCTCTCAGTCTCCTCTTCTCCAGGATAAATAACCCCAGTTCCCTCAGCCATTCCTCATAAGACTTATTCTCCAGACCTTTCACCAGCTTCATTGCCCTTCTCTGGCCCCACTCCAGCACCTCCATGTCTTTCTTGTAATGAGGGGCCAAAAACTAAAAAAAATTTAAAAAAAAATTAGAAAATGGATATTTGTTTCCAAATGGCTTCATGGAATCTAACCTGAGTCTTATTTGCCCTTCATAATCTCCTGTTGTTATAGCTAACCTAGTATGCTTTCGCAGTTCTTGTGGCTTGTCCAATCTGTTGTTTGTTTTCTGTCTGGGGGGGAGGAAGGGGTTTGTGTAGAATAATTTTTGACAGATTATTCTACTAAATGGGTTTCAAGCTCTTCAAAATTTTGTGCATACGTTTACAGGTTTTGCCACAAAATCCTCTGATTTTAGGTTCAGAAACAAATTAAACATTTAAAATTAAATGGTCAAATGGAAGTGAAATGTCCCAAGGTCGTTGAAAAAATATATTTGATCAAAATGATCAAATTGAGTAGTCTTCTAATTTTTAGTTCTGAATGCTTTCAAGATTTTGAAAGTGCTTTTCATCCATATTTGGAGCTGGAAAAATATAAAAGCTCCAAAAAATTTCTGAAGGAGAGAAAAACATTTCTGTTCAATATCTCATTTATACTACTCCAGAGTGCTTATAAAATATTAGTGTTCTAATTTGTGGCATTTTACACCTACTTTGCATAGCAATAACGCAAACACAGCTTTATAAATAAATACAAGGATGTGGAAACTGGTTTGTGGAATTGGGACCCAAGTGATTTCAGAGGGAATAATGAAAAAGAAAACTAATGCTTTTTTGTATTTTTTGGTATTTGATAGTCTTCTGTTTTTATCGAACTGAGCAGAAGTCATATGATCATCTAATTTCATGTAAGAAATACTTAAGTCTGAATCCTTAAATTCTTGTTTAAAAACAAGAAGTAATTCTGGGTTGCCTTCAAGAATGGGCAACTAACCCAGAATTTCCACAACAAATCAAAATTAGCTCTACTGAGTATTATCGAAAACAAACAAAAAAGTTTGTTTATATGTGAAATATGGAGGCACATTGAAAGTCTGTCTTTTAGGACCCCCTTTTGCTACTGGTGTATCACGCAGTGAAAATTACTGTTCTGCTATTGACAGGGATTAATATTCACTCCTTCCACTTTGAAATATGCTGTTTGAAGTATCTTACCAAATGCTGATACTTTACAAGAAAACTTAGAAAAGTATTCTATTGCAGACGGCGGTTTTGAATTCCAGGCTAAAGTGCCTTGAGTCTTGATTTTTGTAGTGTAATGATTATGATCTTTTTCACCATCCCTGTGGCAGCTCATTGTGCTAACAATCACATCACCACCAGTGTGAGTTTAGAGGAGTATATTCGCATAGCAAAGGTTTGAAACCTCAGGACCTTCATGAGGTTGTGTTCTCTACAAGTATATATAATTGCCTAAAAGTTCTGGTATCTTTAGATGGTGCCTGTTTGCAACGCAGTGCTTTCAAAGAAGACTGTTTGCCTCACCAGAAAAAGTTCCTGTAATGATGGGGGGTGGGGTGGGTGGGTACTTCTTTTCTTTGAGGGCATTCCTTTCTTTTTCAGGTTCTGGTCAGGGTGATATGTAACAGTCATTTAGAGGCCTAAACTCAAGTGGTTTACCAATGGGCTAAGAGAGGATAGGCACCAAACAGCTTTGTCTGAATAATATTGATGTCCAGAGATAGTTTAACATACAAAATTGACTGGATCTTAATTTGAAGGACAACATTACCCCATCCTTGCTTTCATGGGACTTACCCATCCTCCGCTCCTAGTTTATATTCACATTAGCCCCTTTTTTCATATTACTGTGGTGTAAGAACTCTGAGACAGCAGTCACCTACCCAGGATCTGTGTTTAGAAGTAACTTGTCAGCCAGAAGTGAGGAGAAACCAGTACTCTCTCTCCTGCGCCACTAGGCACGGACCTCCCTTAAATGTTCTGCAGATACTGGGGATGGCTAAAAGAAAGAAAATCCCATAAGGAAGTCATTAGTAGCATGATGAGCAAAGCAGTCTGCTCTAGTGGTACCCACTGACCAAAAGCAGTAAAGATGAGGTTCTACTGAAATTTAAAACAATGAATTAAGGTGGGAATTCCTCTTCAAAATGACATCTGCGTTTAACACCGAGGCTATGTGGTTACACAGCTCCACTGCTGTAAAATTACCCAGATACTAAGAGCATTCAGTATACCTACTTTACTACACCAAAGCTACATTTACAGGTATGCAGTAAAATCTAAGCATTAAAGCGATTCTATCAAGTTGCTTCACAGGGCTCCAGAAATGAGATAACCTTACAGAATTCCTACACCCATCTGCATGGCAGTGAGCTTGCTCCACTGGAGCCAATTTATGGATGTTGGCAATCATAGTTCTATAGGAGCAGAGTTTCGTGGGCCTTCAGGTGACTGTAGCATTCTTTGTGGCTAAAAATAAAACTGGTACAAGTGAATTTTCTTAAATGCATGCCCAATGTGCATTCATTTGTGTCTCATAGCAGAAAAGGATTCAAGTACAATGCTGCAGGAGAATTAATCACTTCTGCAGCTCTTGATTTTTCCATAAGTGAAGCACAGCTACACTGTATGTGACGGGTAGCATCTGATACTGAGAACTGGACATACAGGGAGCTGCCAGTTATGCACAGTTTTTGCTGAAGCATAGTAAAAGTAGCATGACAGCTTATGGTATGTATCACAGGACCAACACTATTTTGTTAAAGACAAGAAGTTGTCGATTTCATGTATCACAAGAGTTCAGGTGTGTCTCAGTCTTCCTCCAGCCTTACCATCCTCTCAAATTGCTGACTTCATTTAGTTTCATCATAAAATTTGAGAACACTTGTACTTTTGTGTCATTCTCAGGTTCTTCTGAAGACCATAGGAGTTTTCTTTCTGAATTTTCAGTTCATTGAGCTGTAGATAGATGTTCTTTCTCATCTAAAACTCATCACTTCCTTTCCATTGAATTAAAAAACACATTTAGGAAATTAGTGTAAGGCTTTCTTCAAGTCATTCTGCACACAGCTACGCATCAACAGTACAGCAACCAGGAAGAGGCACACAGCTGCAAGTGTGTGTTTGGGCAATGTGGTCTAGGGTGAAGCATCCCTGCCCAAGGCAGGGGGGTTGGAACTAGATGATCTTAAGGTCCTTTCCAACCCAAACCATTCCGTGGTTCTATGATTTATTCTTGTGTTGTGCAGTGATTATGGAAGGAAGATACATAGAACACCAAGGAAAGCTGTTGCCACCTCCTACCTTCTTTGGAAGTAAACAAGCAGAGAAGCCACAGCAGGGTCACTGAGGGGACTACGAGCCGTGCTTGATGTGCCTCCCCCTCTCTTCTTTTACAGCCAGTCCTGAATCCCTGGCCCACATAAATGGCCACAGCTCTGGTGTCTACCTTCTGGTGTCACCTTCCATTCTTTTATAAGGGCAGTGAAGTATAACCTCACAAAGTACATGTTTGAGAGTGTTTAAAGAAAAACTCCCTGATTTTTAATTATGATAATGTTGAGGCACAGGAAACTGAAGAATGAAGATGCAAAGTGAAAGCCTGAAATTTCCCACCCAGCCCTGCACTGATGATGGCTTTTTGTGGGTCAGGCATTAGTTCTGAGGCAGAGAGGTTTTATTGGTAGTTACCTAATGGCAGCTAGAAATTAAGGGATATCTCTGTGCTTTTGGAACAAGGTTGCAAATGTAAATACTTTAACTTTTTTTTTAATTTGGGGCACAGGGAGGAGAATACTTTCTCATTAAATCTGTACCTTGTGAAAGAGAAAGAGAGAAAAAAAAATTGAACCAAGGAAATTATTTCACTTCATTTATTTCTAGGATAAGTTTTCCATTCTGGCTTTCTGTTTCACCTCATTCTCTGAAATTCAAAGACAATTTTCACCTTTTAAAAAAATATGTTGTAGTATGTTTTCAAAAATGGCCATGCTTGGCTTTTGTGCCACACAGTCTCAGAGTCTCTCAGAGAAGTCTGCTTTTTAGTTGTTTTTTTTTAATACCACCATATAAACCATAAAGTGAATCTCCTCTTGCCTTTTTATCCACCCCTTAAAGTGGGGACCTGGGAGCTACAGTACAGAGCAGCCTATTGTGGCTCCATCACTTATGCAAAGAGGTCACGGATGATGGAGTCTGAAATACAAAAGTTGGAGGGCACTCTGCATCTGCGAGGGAAGGATCAAAACAAATCTCCTTTATCTAATGCAGAACCTATTACTGAATCAAACGTGGGGACGTGAAGGGTCCAAGTGTGCTTTTAATAATCTGTGTTACAAACAGACCGTAATCTGCACAATTAAGCTTCTTGGAGTTGGCAGGATTTTGTGCAGTTGGCAGTTTTCCCCTTGAATAAAGGTCAAAAAGAGGGGAATGAATTAACTGATGAATACCTTTTTAAAGGTACTCTATAATTCCATTGAACGTTAGAAGTATTTTCTTCATTGCGCTAGTGGCACTAGGGAAGAGCGAGTTCTGTGTCCTAATTTAAAAGCCCGCCTAGTTCAAGAGTAGAGACAGGCTATACAATAACTGAAGGAGGAAAGGGGAATAGGAAACCTCCCTCTGTCACTGTGTAGGTGGGAGCTGGATTGTCAGCATGTGTCTGATTGTAGCATGCCGTGGATCAGGCCCTGGGGAGCACGGCTCGTGTGGGTGTTACCTTAGAGTTGCCCTTAATAGCGATCCCTGACTGTTTTCTAGGTTACCATTAATGTTTCCAGACTCCTGGGAGAAATGGTGGGGACCTTGCATACTCCTTCCTGGGTGGACACCTTGCTATCCAGAATTTGATTTCACCAGTAAAAATGAGTGTTCTCTTTCTTGCATGGAGATAGAGTATATACAGTTCTACCAAAACGGGTGGTGTAGGGCTGCTCTCCCAGTAGGATAGCCTCTTTTCATGATTATGATGATGAGAAAGTGTTTTCATTTGAAGAGGAAAATGCTTGAATGGTTTTCTCATCCCTCGCCCCTCCTCTTGGCAAGCAAACACACTGTTGGGGTACTGGGTTTATCACGGGCCAAAGGGGGAATTCTCTTAGGAGCCTGTTGTTGAAATGTTGGCAACACATCACTGAGCAGTTCTAAAGACCTCAGGAAGCCCCAAATTTCTCTGAATTTTCCCACAACCAGCCTCGAATGTAGTTGCCTCTTTGGCCTTGCAAACCTTGGGAGAACATCAAGGAATGTGCTTGCAGCTGCCCTAGTGTGCTCATCAGCACCAGGGGCAGCACCTCGGGATGGGAAGGAAAGTTGCTTGGAGAAAGAAACCACCCATGTACTAATCTTTTTGTTTCCCATAGTTACTTTTTGTCACTTCTTTTCCTTCACAAAATACACTTAAGGGAAAGGCGTTATTTGCCAGAATCTTTTCTGGGAGAGTGAGCTGGAGAAGCTGTGCTGCCTTTCCTGCACAGATTCTCAGATCCTTCAAAAGCCTCTGCCCAGCTGTCTCGCTCTCGCTGCCGCTGTGTGGTGTGGTCTGACTTCCTTCATCTTTTGTGTTTTGCCATTACAGTGTAAAATTGGGGGGAAATAATTTTTCTCCATTTACATTTGACTGATTTGGGGCAAATTAATTCTACTGCCATTTAGCTGGAGATAGGCTTGGAGAATTATGGAGGGAGGCAGGGGAGGAGAGGCGGATTTTTTTTGTGTGTCTGGAAATCAAGCCTGGTCTGACCAAAATCTCCTTTTCTTTCCACCATCTTCTTTTACCTTTTCTATTTATACTTAGGTGCTAAAGTTAAGTGTTTGCTGAAAATGATTTCAAATAACAGTTTAACTTACTGTTTTAACCCAAACTATAATAGAAAAATATTTCCCCTGCATTGTTAAAATGAAACTTGATTCCTGCTCCACTACCCACACTGTAAACAAGAATGCACATTTCATGTGTAGAATATATTTTTTGTTAAATCACAGAATGGTTTAAGAATTAAACTAGAAACAAGATGAGGAAAAAGCCCTCAGAGCTGTAATCAAACATCCATTCCAACAGCTGAAACATGTCATTACATCTTTCAACTGATTTATCGTACCCAAAGAGATTTCATAATCATTCTCAGTATTAAAACAAGGGGAATAGAGGCACATTTCAATAACAATGATTGTTGTTTGGAGAATGCCAACCATGTCTAGGAGTGTTATTTACATCAGACAATATGTAGATATTGTGCCTCCAAGCCTGTTCCTGTTCGGTTTTGTTCTTTGACTTACACAAATGAATGTTAAGAAATGTTGACAACGAGGTTCAATAGCTAAATACAATAACCGGGGTCCTGCTGACTTCCTTCTGGGAGGAGAGAAATCTTTACCACATAAGTAATGCAATCTGATGTACAGATAGATGCAGCTATAAATGTCTGAGCTATCTTTGGTATGAAAGGTGGGGAGAAATTGAATCCGCATACTAATTTTAATTTGTATTCACACATTAGCTATAGCTAATTTGGAAACAATTAAAAGACAGGAATGAGAAAACCAGCTGTGGAGCAGTGAAATGTATTACAGAGAAGCAGGCTTCACTTTGTGTTATTTTCTAACATGCAGTTTTATTTTTGCTGGTGTCTGTCACAAATCCTAAAATACCATTACAGAGTTAGCAGATGGTTCCCAAGTATTCATACCTGATAAAGCCTCCTGGGTGATCAAGCACTGAAAAATCAATATATTTTTCAACTTTCAATGGCTAGCTATTCAGTTTCATTACATCTCGCTATTCCTCCATGGCTACTGTGATATGGACACTTACTTCACCATTGCATTAAGCTCTAATCTCCAGGCCGGCTGATACAGGCAGTTAATGAATAGCTAGAGCACCACCTCAGTATGCTTCACAATTCTTCTGATCTCAGTAGGATGTTTCGAGTACTGTGATCTTGTGTTTAGTAACACCCCAGTTCTTCCCCCTCTTTTTTTTTCCACACATGCACAGACACCCCTCTCCAGCTGTCACCTTGCTGAGCTCTGAAAGGAAAATTCAGTAAATACACATTTTAGCAGAAATATTTTGCTGTGACATTTGACTCTTCTAAATAAATAATATCAGCAAGTTGCGGTAAGTCAGATCCATGCCCCCTGGGTGACCATATGAATCACATTCTTAAATCTATCATTTTCAATAAAGCCACAACCAGAGATAGGTCTTTAAAATGTCCTGCTTCTGTCTCCAGATTATCTACATCCCCCACAAAACAGCTACACTCTCTGACTGACTGTTAATGCTTTCTTTAAATCATGTTTCTTTCCCCTTCTCTTCACTTAAACTTGCAGCATGAGAAGGTTAACTTGCAGTAGATGACAAAACGTTGCATTAGCTATGTAATAACTAAAAGTACCTGATTATCGGTCTTTGCCACGCACTCTAGCCTTGATCAGTGGCTAGATTTCTAGCATGGGGCATCTCTTTATGCTCCAATTTGCATGAAAAAGTGCAAGTAAAATGCTAGTGAATGCATAAAGTATGTGCATGCGCATGGGCACTCTCAGAAACTGCAGTATCCTATACATTTTAATTCTGCATTTGTATTAAAGATTTCACTGAATTTTGCTATTACAGTTTATTTGAGGTTGTGTGTGGGTCATTGTTTTTACACCTCAGACAAAGTCCAATGGAACAGTCCAGGCTTATTTTACATGCACTCAGGCACCATGACATCGGTAAGCCTGGGGCATCCAGAAAACCTATTGAGTCTGATTAAGGCATATCTTAAATTTCAGACATAGGTCTTGATTCGGTCAAGCATGCAGGAGATGAGAACCTGTTTGTTGGAAATGGAAGCATAAATATAAACCACATGAATATTTCCTCTTTCTTAGCCGTGTGAAGAGCAAGAGCAAATCTTTGTGCGTGCCATGGATGCGTATGGAAAAGATTGATACTAATTAATAAGGGCCCTTCCTACCATCAGTGTTTGCACCTGGCAGCTCATAGGCAGTCGGTACCATCACTGCTGCCCCCCCTCCAGAGACCCCTTCCTCCCAGAGCAGTTAACACAGCAGCAGGAGGAGGCCAGGGCCCCACGCTGTCAAATGATACACGTGCCTGACAGCCGTGGCTCCACTTTGTTAACAGCAGCGCTCTCCTTTTGTGGCATCCTCTCTGATGTCTTGATGTCTTGAAACAGGTACTTGTTGCATGGTGTTTCATGCGTTGATTCCTGTCCACTGGAATGCCGTGGGTCCAAACTCAGCAGGCTGTCCTCTGGCTTGATTCCTCGCTTTTGTTGTCAAAATGTGGCTTTAAAAATTGTTAGGTTGTTGGGAATTTGTCACTAAAGTAATTACAAATTTTTGACCACCTGAGTCCTTCTTTGGCTTGGGCTGAGTGTATTCAGCCTGTGCTGCCTGATCATGGGAACCAAATAACTGTGGAGAAAAAGACCTGTGTCATCTACGTGCAGTTTTATTAACATCTGAAGCACACGATTGTGCCATGTAGGACCCAAGTCCAAACTAGAGCCCTTTCATTACCCTGCTGTGTGGCTGGATTTATGCTGGTGGAAGTCCTAGCTAAAAAAAGCTTTTGTACAATGATTAATTGACCTTAACAAGTTTAAGGATGCTTATTTGCACACAGTTATGAAGTGTTGCAATATGTCACAAATGAGAGCGGCTTCTATTATAAACATAATGGCATAAACAGTGAAAGCTGGTTATATTTCCTTAAAAGTTCATTGCAGGGAAATGGGGAAGCTTGAGAAGCTAAACAAATCCAGGCAATAATGGAAATGTAGCATGAAATTACTTCTGTAAACAACAGCCATTCATTATTTGAACATTTTTCATAAGAGAGTCAGCAGACGAGTGTTGATGTTAAAGGGTGTGTGTGGAGGGGGAGGAGGAAAGAGGAAGATTATGAATTTCAAAAGAAATCTTCCAGGGTTATACAGACAGACATACATCTGTTTAAAAAAAGAGGTATGTAAAGCACTGATTGATCCCCGAATATTAACAATCGATGCCATTTTCTTCATTAACTTCTGAGTGGAACACAAAGAAAGGTATATTTGATTTAAGGGGAAGAGAAGGGAGCACTATTTAATGTTGATTTGGTGTAGTGAATAACCCCAGAGAGAAATGTAAATACCAGGCTGCAATAACATGACAGCACACTAATCATATTTACAAACGATATTAAATCTGTCCATTGTGCTTGCCTGGCTGCGGATTGGCCCGACTGTAATTGTCACTGTAACCAGCGCTGGCTTGTGGGAGAATTTAACTGCAGTGATATAAGGTGAGTGCTAGGCTTATTATTACTTTATTATTACCCGGTTTATGTTTATTAAAACAATTTGTCATGCAGAACAGGAATGGGAGAATGGGAACATTAAATCGTGCTGTACTCAACCTGAAGAAATGAGTTACAATAAAATTAATGGCAGGCAGGCCACAGCTGACACTTGTAGCCGTGTGGAGCAGCTACACACTGGTTCGTTTCATTTGCTGATCGTTTCTTGTTAGGGTCACGCCATTAAACTTACATATTGAGAACTACTGAAAATCTGAGGCAATGAAGGTAAAGTTTATGAAGCAAAAGTGGGGTTTTTTTCTGCTGCTAATGCATTCCTTTCAATTATTACAGAAATCAGGAATGCAGATTGAAAGTTTAAATCATACTGAGTTATTAAAGACATGTGTTGGAGTGAATGTCCTTCAATTTTACAGAGGCTTAGAGAGCTGAGAAAGAGCTGAGTTTAGGCTAAAGTGAGACCATTCTCTAAAGGCTTTGAGCAAAGAGAACAGTGAGAATAGTGGTCATGAAAGGTCTCATAACAAGTTTAATAAAAGCTGCTTTATTTTCTTTCCCTGGAACTCAAGGGGTCCTTATTTGATATCTTCAAATTTATTTCAGCCCAAATCTTCATTATTTTAAAGTAGAGGCAGGAGGCAATGACCATGGGAATAGCATTGAGTCTCTTGGAATTCAGCAAAGAGGCACAGTGACATAAACCCCTCTTGTGACACAATTACGGAAGAAATTAAAAGTGTCAGGCTCTATGTACTTTAGCTGCATAGAAGAAATCTGGCCTCCTGATGAAACATCTTTGTACATGAAAAAGTAATACCCTGCCCTTGTTTCCCATTATACAACAATGTTAAGGAGTCTTCTGGGGTGATTATTAGGGATTTGGTGAAGCACAATAAATGCTTAAGATTAAATCTGAGCACTAGCAATTAGTATTGGGGGAGGAAGAGCTCCTTTTTTTCTTCTTCTCTTTAAAAGCTATTTATTAATGAAGCTATATAAAGAAAACCCAGCCAACTGCTGAAGTTAGGGAATGTGAACCTTTCATTTCTAGCAGTTTTATACTTCTGTAAGTTCTATAAAGTCCATGGGGTAATTCTTGATTTATACCAGTGTGAGCAAGTAGAAAATGAGGCTGTCTCTGTGGGATTTTTTTTTTTCCTCATTTTCCTTTTTTAAACTAAGATAGTTTTTTAAGTCTTGGAGATAGCCTCCAAAGGGGGAATTTAGCCACGTATTCTCTTCCCGTGTTGCCAATCTCAAGGGCGGGAACAAGCATCCAAGAGCTCAGCATCCAACCACTGCAACAGAACGCTGGAATGGGAGCTGAACTCTCTAGAAAATCCAGTTCAGTGAATTGAGTGAATATATTTAAAAGATCTTTTAGAAAACTGCGTTTTCCTTTGGGTTTTCCAGTAAAGGGAATGGCAGGTGTTTCTCTTGGAGAAGGAACTTCACATTCAGTCTCCGAGGTGAAGCCACTGCCATCACAAAGGCTTCTCCAAACCTGAAAAAAAACTATGGAAAAAAAGAAGTTGCTTGTCCTTGCTTAGCACTTCCTCACAAGCTGATCACCTCCTTGAAATAACAGCCAGTTCTATGAGAGGACCAGAAAGTGTCTTTGTGAATATAAAAGGAGAGACTAAACACCTTGACTCACAGGTTATTTTCCTTGGTGAGGTCTAATGCAGTAAGTGTAATCCACTGCCATGGCAAGCGCTCATGGTGGACCTGTGTTTTGCAGCCTTAGTGGCTTGTGGGGTGGTTTCTATCTGCCTTTTTGGTACGGTGCTGCAGTTGCAAATAAAACAAAAGTGGTTTAGAAGTACAGGAAAATCACCGAGGCAATAATTTTTTCTGTGACAGCAGGCTCCATGTTTGGTAGACTGCGTCTGAGGGATGAAGTGAAGATGTGAGGAGGCATAGGTCTGGGGGCTTGGATGGACAGCCACTTGCCATAGTGGTGGGTGCAGTGGAAACAGCAGACACCCATATATTGCTGTCTTTGAGTCCTTTCTGTGCCCTCTTTTACATTCGTTGGAAAGAAAACACATTTTATTAAAACATGTTGACCTGTGTGGCTTTCTAAATAGGTTTTTAAATGTTACCGCAGAGCTCTGACCCAGCATTTTTAAAAGCAGGATTTTAACATAAACTTCCATCTTCATTTGTATTTTTTAACAGTCAGTAAATCTGGGGAGAAACCAGCTAGTCCTTTATTCCCTTATGTGTAAAACTCACAAACTTTATGTAACACATACATTGTAAGTATCTTGCTAAATTGCAGTCCTTATTATACGTGCAAACATCCCTTTGACATGGAGGACAAGGATAGAGTATAGAATTTTGAGTCATATTTATCACTTGGATTATTAATAATGATAACATTTGGCATCTTTATGGCACTTTACATTTTCAAAATGCTGCATAAACATTAACTAAATGGTAGTTAAGTGTGCATAAATGATATTCAGAGACATTACCCTCTACCATGCTAACGCAGCCACTGTGAGTCTGCACTGGAACGTGTGCACTGCTGCTTGCTAGAAAATCTTTACTGCTCATGTGAAGTATCAGCTTTCCTGGAAGAACCAGACTGACCATTTTTCATTTTGTTTCACATGCACCCAAAGGCTTTTGTCCATATTATGGATTAATGGTCTGCAAAATTTCAGTTTATTGGAGAAAAAGAAGTTGTTGATTTTACTTACAGGGGCATAAAAACAAATAAAAATACAGTAGAGGGCTCAGAAACCAAAACACTACTCTTCTTTTAAATCACATTTTAGTTTGGTTCTTACCATGGCCATGCATTTTAAAGCTCTGTTTCCCGGCTGTGGGGCCTGTTCCCATGTACGTTCAGAAGCTGGATGCTCACAGGGCTGCATGCCCAGGGACCAGTCTGACTGTTCAGAGCCACCTGATGTGTTCATGCATGCATAAGTATTGCCAAACAAGGTGCTACTCGTTGTCCGTTGAATAGGGACTGTGTAGGGTCCTTCTATGACACATTGTTTTCCAGTGACGTGAGACTTCTTATGCATGGCTGTCAAAGAAAGCCATGCATAAGAATGTACTGTAACTGCCTTATGTTCATCTCTCACCCCCAATTTGCAACATTCCTTTTTGTAGCCACACTAGCTTCTATTGCAGTAATTCTGCTTTTTTTTTTCTTGCTTTAGTGCCTTTCTGCTATTTCAGTAAAACAGAGAGTGGGGAAGATTTTAGAAACATCTTGCAACCATGTCAGTAGCCATGGCAAGTTTGTACCTGAAAACAATTTACTCTGTACCCCCATCAAAGAGGAGCAGAAACCAAGGGAAATGTCAAATAGCTGTTTTCATGCTGGATTGCATCAATGTAATCCAGGAGCAAGTGAATAATTCCACTGTCACTTAATTAAAAGTTTTAAGACCTTATGTGTTTGACCTTGTTCTTTAGCTGAACACATAAAAGCAAAATGGCTTGCTACCTTAATCTCACTTCGTGCCATTGCCCTCTGATGAGAGAATCCTCTTGGTACCTCTGATTTGTCATTGAAGCGAAGGGAAAGGCGATGTGCATTACTCGTTCCTATCTTCTGCGGTGAGTCTACCCTGACAAAGTTTCTCTTGCTATCTTTAGTCTTCTCCCTAGAGCATCTAGCACACCAGGACAAGAGGGATCTCAGCCCCACAGCTTCATTTGGACCTGTTAACTGTAACTACTGATGTCGTTTACAAGGATAAACCCTTAAAGCCAGGCCAAGGTAGACAAAGAAAGAACACTGGAGTAATTCCCTTTGGACAGCAGAGATTGGTGTTCAAGTTATTGAAAATCTGTGTAACTCATTTTCTCTTTTGTCATACTTAAAAAATCCATGAAGTTTGGCTGAGTGCAAACAATAAGCTTTTATAGTTGCTGCCCTTCTTCATAAATGTGTAATCTTCTGGGACCATCAGAAAAGCTTTGGTACAACAAATTAAAAGTCTCTAAACTTTCCTGTGTCTCCTTGGACATTTTGTAGGCCTGCAAATATAAAGCAGTAATCAATATAATGCTGCACTAATACTTCAAGGCAAACTGGCAGCTCCCAAGCCAGAGCAGGGCACAGCTATCTCACAGCTAGACATGATTCCTACTGCGGCTGTAGAGGAATAGTGCCCCTCGGCTGGCATGGGGGAAACCACTCACAAGAGAACGTCAATTGCAAACTGTGGGGACAGTTGGATACAGCTACGTACACTAGTTATCAAGGCTTCCAAACATGCTTTGTGTCCTATTATCTACTCCCGCATTCAGGCATCAGAGTCTGTAAGCTGTGCCTGAAGTCTGTGCTGTTCTGCAGGTCATGGTATTTCTTGACCTCTTCCCTTCATGTGCCCATGTGTGTACGTATCCCTAATAAGCCAGTTATACTATAGCCAACAGGGTGATTTGAATATTGCCTCTCTCCTCATTGTTTTAGCATAGTAAGTTGGTTTGACAATGGTCTCTTAGTATATCCTTTATCCCTGAGAGAATTGTATTATTTTAATTTGCGGTGAGGCACATGATATTCAGAACATGTGCTCTTTCATACCTTGTCAATGGAACAACCTTGTCAGTTTAATGGCTTCAGCGAGGAATATTCAGCATGGGACAGAGAGGGTGAGAATGATGGTTGTATTTTATGTCTCATCACTAAGGAGTAAACATTTGCATTCTCTCCCTAATTTAGTGATGATTGTGCTTGAGTCAGAAAAGGCCTTTGCACCAGCTGGCAAAGTGCAGCTCAAGGTGGAGTGGAGTGGGTGAAGGTATAGCACTCAGTACCACCACCCAGCTCCTCTCTTGTTATTTGAGCTGTCACTGCTCCCTGGTGAGCTGGCAATGAATTCCTGCCATCACTCATGCAAAATTGATGCACGCAGTAGTTCAGATGAGTGGTGTTGCTGACTGGGTGCCCAGCTATGCTAATGAAGCACCTAAAGGTGCAGCAAGCTCAGCTGGACCAGAGACTCTGACCACATTTTAGCTGCGGAAACAGCTTGTAAACTACCTATGCGCTACGGTGAACAGCTTCTGGTGCAGGAACTGCAACCTTCTGACTTCTAGGCACTCCCTCAAGATGTGATGGCAACCTGGTGCCTACTTACTTATGGGGCCAAATGGCCCAATTCTTTGCCGAGATGCTTGAAAAAATAGAAGGATTTTTTTGCAGGCAAAGGATTTCCGTTAACTTCTAGTCCATTTCTAACAGCTGCTTATTTTTGTAATAAAGAGGGCTCTTTTCTCAAGCATTGTCTGTTCCAGAGCCCATTTACATCAGCCACTGCCCTAATGGCTTTTGGATCTGGCCCATAGTCTCCTTATCTTCCTACGTATTACTGGCACACCTTTAACCTTAGGTCTTGATTTCTGTGGAGCTCTTTAGGTCAAGCTGTATCTCATTGATGTGCTCAGGCTTAAATTGATTCAGAGAGAAACTGACTGTTCTTCTAAAGAAGTCATTTTTCTTAAGTGGCTTCTATTTTTAGATAAAACTCCTCGAGGAAGCAGGCAGCATTGGTGCCTGGCTGGTAGGAGTTGGAGTATTCTTCATCACAAACCCCTTTAGGGCACACTACATGGGATACCCCATCACTTCCATCAGTGGTGACAGGGAAAACTTAAGACTTCTTTCATTCCGTTAATGAAGAGAGAAATAACATGGTTCAAACTTGATTTAAGTTTTCAGTTGAGTAGGTGCTAAATAATGGGGCTTTCAAGAAATCTGGAGAGGGACTTTTTACAAGGGCACATAGGACAGGGGAATATGGTTTTAAATTGAAAGAGGGTGGGTTTAGATAAGGTATTAAGAAGAAATTCTTTACTGTAAGGGTGAGACACTGGCACAGGTTGCCCAGAGAAGCTGGGGCTGCCCCATCCCTGGCAGTGTTCAAGGCCAGGTTAGACACAGGGGCTTGGAGCAACCTGGCCTAGTAGAAGGTGTTCCTGCCCCTGGTAGGGGGTTAGAACTAGATGATCTTTAAAGTTCCTTCCAACCCAAACCATTCTGCGATTCTACGATTCTTTCTGAAAACCTTTTAAGTGCATATCTTTTCTTCCAATGGAGGCTTTGTTGCTTGAATGGCAAATGTACGACAGTTGTCTTAAACTCTCTGTGTGTAATTGGTTTAACTGTTTGGGCAGACTTCTCTAGTATTTTTTGAGGAGCTGGTGTGCCCAGTTTCTGGAATCCCAAGCAGGCCCTCTGCCAGGTGTGAGCTCAATAAGAAAGCCACTGCAGTTCATTTCTTCCCTTCTGCTCTTTTCTAGCTTTTCATTTTTTTCCTGTAAGTGTTGGTGTGTGTGGAAGCACTCACTTGAATGTAGTACAGATACACACACTGGGAAAGGGAGTGATTGTAGTTACAAAAAAAAGTTATTGTGCAAAACATAGACCTAATTCTCCTCACACAACCCCTGAGCAGTTGTAGAGGAGAGTTGGAGTTAGAGGAGCTAACAGTTTCTCTGAAGTCAGGAAGGATTAAACACCTGTATTCACAATTATGCTTAAGAAATGTGATATCTTGTTCAAAGCCTAGTGGACATTATTTGGTCTAAGGAGTAATGTCCACTCCAGGCCAATTCTTCCAAAACTGTCCACAGCAATATTTCATGTAAGCTCCTTCAAAACATTTGCTACTGGTCATTGGTAAAGAAAACATACCTATCTATACATTGAGCAACAGCCCCTTTGGGTTTTAATTGCTTATTAAATTTATCTGCATAAAGAAGCATAAAAGAAAAAAAACAATAGAGTGAAAGTAATATTGGTGACAGATTTATGTCAGTAGCTGACCTTCTCGAGAGATGGAGTCATAGCTCCAAGTGCCTGTACAATACCAATGTGATTAGGCTGTTTTGTTGGGCAGTGCCATCACTTGATTATTCTGTGAGAAATTTCAGAAGTACAGTTGCTTTATGAGCCTGACTTCTATGATGATAAATTTCCAAAAGCAAAAATGTGAATTTAAATTATTCGTATTCATGTAAGCATGGTAGAGATTTTTGGAATTGCTGCGGCAAGTTATGGATGATGCATGAAATGAAAAAATCCCTGCCCAGTGCACAAGGAATACAAAAACGGCTCTGCAGCCAGCACTGCGCTATGCTGTGCTATGGGATGTGTGCTCCCTTGGGAGAGGTGTTTGTATGTTTGAAAAGCACCCAGCCATCAGCCTATGCACAAAAGTAAACAAAGGCCAGAAGGAGAGAAGACAAATAGAAAGACCCCCTGTCATGCAGGAGCACCTACAGCATAAGGCCTGTGCACTGCTTTCTGCAGCTGGCTGAGTCCTGCACGAGTGGGACAGATTTCTCCTCACCTTCAGGGTATCTGGAGCAGATTTTCAGCTGATGTAAAGATCTGGAGATATTACCCTAGTCTTCCAAACCCAGAGTCGAGATTTCTCCGTATCTTGAGCTAGATTTTAATGCATATTGAAAACACAGTAAGAGTTAGAAGTCTGAGATAGTAGAGTTGGGCTGAAGTCTATGAGCAGTGAGCAGCAGCAAGCAGCTGCTGATGTACTACATTTATAATTAGCTGTGCCTCATTGTTTTACTGCTTGCTAATGTTTTCTCTTGGATAAAACAGATTTTACTAATACTGCAAATATCCAGACCTATTCCCACAACTTTGCATTGACCTGTCATGTATATCACAGTGTTCTGTCTTAGCTCATCTGCTCAAGCTTCCAATCTCTGTGTATCAAGTGTGCTTCTCTGATTAATAGTGTCATCTGGCAATTGGTTTTATAGTCTTTTCTAGCATACATGCAGTGGTCATATTAGTCTGTATAAAAGGTTTCTGAAGCTACTGCAACAAAGGGAGCCAGAGCTTTAGGTCAGAAGCAGCATCTCAGCCCTGTTGCGCTGGGATCTGCCAAGTCTGCCAGCTTTAGGCTACTTTCATCTTTCAACTGAAGACCCATAGCTTATGCTTTTTCTGTTGGTAGGTGATGGCACTGAACACATCTCTGGTGTCTGCAGAATGGGCTCAGCAATGCTGTGTAACACCAGTGAACTGATCAGTTAAACTTGACACCAGTGCAGAGATTTTTGCAGTTGCTGTGTGTGCATTATCCCCTGGACCTGTTTGTCACCCACTTTGTGCAGGGGTAAATTGCTTATCCCTCTGCCCAACACGTGCCTCAGCATAGTTTTCACTGGCTGCTTTCTCAGAGCACTCAGAGCCCTTAAGGATTAGTTAGGAGAGCAGTCATCTCATAGCAGTTCATTTTTATAGGCCTATGAAAACTCAGGCCATGAAATAGTTAATTAGAAAGTCTCCAATTACCAACTGAATTTATTTTGCAAAAAGTTACATTTGTTCTTCTCAGCAAGAGGAAAAAAAAAAAAGCATTTCAAATCATTTTGAAGTTCTATTCCTTCATTCATTAGGAGACTTAGCTTGCAAAATCCTAATTAAAAAGAACATTTTGTGTTAATGAAAATGTTCTAATTTTTTACCTTATTAAGTTAGTTAAATTTTTTTTCTGGAGCATTCAGCAAGAAGAGGCCTCCTTAATGGCTTTGTGCATGTTTATATTCTTTGATTGCAAAATTTGTGAGACAAAAGAGAGCTAAACTCATTCTGTGGTGCCCTCCAGTTAACTGTTCAGTTGAAAAATGACCTTCATAACTAAGTCCCTTGCCTTTTCATCGATACCAAGGAGTTACAACTCTAACCTACAGTTGACGAGGTGGCTTCAGTCTGGTAAACCATCAGAAATTGCATGAGCACCCTGTGGAGTGTAGATATTTATAGATATCTAAGAGGAGTACAGATAACTGAATAATTTGAATCTGAATTCTGAAACAGCCTAGGGCTTTTCTGCTGGCTTTCAAGTCCAGCATCCTCTTGCACGACATTTAGTCATTAAAAGCTGAAGTTTATTTCAGTACCTAATCATTCTGTGTCAGACACAATAATATGGCAAGCTGAAGATCACAGGAGGTGCACATAGGTTCCCACTACAGTACAACACTGAGAAAGACGGCACTTTTTGGATGTCTTCAAAATAGCTGTACTATATATGAGGTTATGTTAACTGTGAAACACATTCATTTATGCAGTCTTAAGATTCGATGCAGAACTCTGTTGGTGTAAATCAGAGTGACTGTAAGTCAGTCATGCTGAGCTGAGGTATGCTCGCAGAGAACTCAACCCTTAAGGAATTTTGCACCTCTGGTTTTGTAGCCTTCATTTTGCAGCTGATCTAGCTCTGGCGGTGTGGATTTTAACATTCAAAATCTCTCCATAGGCAGAAATTACTATAAAGGTCTTTACATACTTTCAGAGATACAGATCAGGGATGTAAAAATATTTTAGACTTGCTCCGAGCACTGGAAAAATATTTATTAAAGTATCATGGAATCGTAGAAGCGCGTAGCTTGGAAGGGACCTCTAAAGGTCATACAGCACTACCTGCTACTCTGAGCAAGTCTGGTGGGAGCAGGAGTCATGTCCAGTTGGGTATTCACTGCCTCCAAGGATGGACACTCCACAGCCTCTCTGTGCAACCTGCTCCTGTATTTTCCACTCTCAAAATGAAAAAGCTTTCCTAACATCCAATTGGATTTTCGCAAGTTGTAACTTGTGTCCACAGCCTCTTGTCTTATCTCCGTGGACCTCCAAGAAGAGCCTGACTCCATTTCTTTGTACCTTATTAGGTTGCAGTAGACTGGCTGCCCTGGCTGCAATTGTTACCTTGGCTGCAATGGACACTTGCTCACTCGTGTTCAGCATGTTGTCCACCAGCCCCTCAGCATGGTTTTTTTTTGCAAAGCTGCTTTCTATCCCGTTGCCCACAGCCTGTGCTGGTACATGGGCTTATGCCATCCCAGCTGCAAAAATATGTGGGGGTTTGGTATTGATTCCAGTAACTCTGTATCCTCTGCTTTGAACTAATTAAGAGCTATTCTTGGAGGTGTTTATACTAAGGAGAGGTAGAAAGCCTTCTTCAGCCCTTTCCGTTATTGTTGAGATTTGTTAAGATTTAAAAGTGAGCATCTTTCTGCAATACTTTCTGCTTATTATTTGCTTTTTCCTGATACTTAGCAGTCACATTTCATGCACGCAAGTGCTTGTGAAAACTAAGTGCTGAGCTGGCACGCTTAAATTTTCAGACAGAACATGCACATCAAACTGTGGCTCAGAGCAATACCATGTTATGTGTGCAGCTGCTCACAGCTAACTTTCGCAGATCAAACTTCAGATATAAAGTGTCAGGAAAGCACTGGAGACTCCTCACCATCAACCTATACAAGGAAAGAATTACACTGTAAATTTGAGACTCATTTAAAGTAATGATCAGATCTGAGGAAATAGCAATCTGTATGCAGACGCTGCACAAGCCGAAAAAGAAACCAAATTCATCAGGTGAATTATCTGCTGCCAATTATTCTCTCAACTCTAATACTCAATTTTAAATATTTAGTTAGATCCACTTTCAACCTAGAATTTCAGTTTTCATTTAACATCATGAGTGACTCTATATATGTATGTATGTATGACACATGTTCTTTTTATTACATCTCCTTCGAATGCACTTTAATAGTAACATGAATTGCCTGTCTCTATTTTGGTAGATTTTGGACACGGTATAAGCATCTTCTCAGTGGATTTTGGTAGTTGTCTGAGCACCTCTTTGATCTGAAAGTGACCCTGCCGTGTTGAAATGTGGACTTGGCTAACTTCATGGCAGGACTCTTGGAGAATTACAAGATGGCTGTAAAGATGCACTAACCCTTTTCAGGACCTAAATTAAGCTTTAAATCAAAGCTAACTAGCATGCCACCAAAGCTTTTCCATTAAGACTGGCTTACACACCCTTGCACTGTGATGCACAGAAAACATCATAAATTTTGGTCCTGGACTGAAAACCTGAATCAGTGTCTTTACTTTCAAAGTTCATGAAATGTTTCTTTGCTGCCAGTGAGCAATCGAGTATTTGTGTGAATTGGGTTTTGAGTGTGAAGGTAGATGCTGACCTAGAAGGCAGTTGGCACTGGACAATTATCACCAGAAACTGAATCTCAGCTCTAGTCCATCATTTTAGTTATCAGTGTGCCTGAAGTGCTGTGCCACCATTTTAAGGCAAAAAAACCACAAGCACTCAAGAGGTCACTTTCTGCTAGAATAAGCTCTTCTTTGTAACTGATACATACAGAGTACTACAGCTTAAGGACAGGACATCACTGCCTGCTTCTTACAAAACATGTTGTAATAAAAAGCAAAGATTTTTGTGGTTTCTAAACCAAACATGGAAAAAAAATAGATTATCTTTTTCTTTAGTTTTTTTCTCCGTGGTATTCCTCACTGAAAGTAGTGGCGGGAAGCTACACAAGCAATGAAGGGAGACATATTTCTCTCATGAATGTAAGACCTGCTTAGTTATAAATGAGTGCTTGAGAAGGGTGTGAGAAGTGAGGAACTTTATGTTATTAGCAGCCTGGGGCAGTATCTGCATGTGACCTCTGGCACCAGATTACAGTGGCTTTTCAGAATGAAACTGGACAAGAAACCTAGAAAAGAGTCTGAGCTGGTGTTCGCAGGGGAAGGGAGAGGGAATTAGCCAGGCACCGTAGCAAGACAGGGGTGGATAGGGCAGTTTACCTGAGCTCCCAGCTCCCAGAGGACAAGAAGGCCTGACTCATTCAGGAAGACGTTTATCAGTAATGTCTCAGGCTGAGCTTGAATGCAGAATTTACCGGGGCTCCATGTGCTCCTGTTCAGAAATGTGGGTGTTATAACACCATTGTGAAATACCATGATGAAATAGTCCATCATGCTGCCAATGTTTGTCTTTAAAGCTAGGGCAGGAGAGGAAAGAATTGCTAACGCTCCAAGGAACAGCTTGTCAGCTTGAGGGCCTCACATGTGCCAGCTGGATTCAAGTTCAAGTCTGGATTTGATCCACTAATGAAACATCATCCTCCAAAAACTACTGGCTGAAGGTGGCAGATCTCTGGAGACCTAAAGGGTTGATTGGAAAGTTGACTCTCTCTTAACCATATGCTCGTGTGTATGTCAGTTATGAAAATGAGTCAGATTTTCAAGTTTTCAATTAAAAAAAATCCATAGGAAAAGCATTGGCAAAATAGCTGCATTTTCCCCTCTCCACTGCCATCACCTTAGTGAAATGGAAACAGCTCTGTTGATGTGAACAGGCTCTAGGGTTTTAATCCAGTCTTAGCTTTGCCATGGCCAACATTTTGCCCTCTGTGGCTCTTGCATTTAGTGAAATGTTTAAGAGTGGAAGAATGTGACATTTTAATAAAAAAGCTGAAGGAATCTATGAATTTTCTGAAAAGTCTGGGGTCAGTTCCTATGTGATGACAGTTCTGGGCTGAAGCAGACATAATACTTTTGCCTTCCAGCTGGGGGGGAAGAAGGATTTCCATTGAAGAGACATAGTTCAAAGTCCATTACTCTGTCCCTAATGTAATACAGAAGTGTGTCTCAGCAGCAAGCTGCTTTCTGAGCTAGGGAACAGAGGAAGAGTTTTCTCTGGAACCAACAAGGCAGTCAAAGTTCACATTAGGCAGCCTCCAGAAGATCCCTTATACAGCAGACTTGAAAATGGATCCCCCCCTTTCCACCCCCAGTTCTCCACTCTTTGCTTATATAAATATTTAAATAATTATTTTTTAGAGCTCTGGGAAAGCTCTATCAGTTGCTTCCATCAGAACCTGTTCTATTAGCTGAGCAACTTTCTACCATTATAGCAGCTTTTCACCACTTTCTGTTTCATTATCATTCATTTTCTTTAGACACATGACACTCTACCCACTGAAATGTAGGCATCTGGGAACATAAACCTAAAAGCTGAGGTTTGCATCAGTGCTTGCCAGCCCACAGAATTTTATTACCTAACCTACCTTTACCTAAATCACAGAAAAATTACAAATCTTTTGATGCATGTAAAAAAAACCCTGAAACAGAGTTAAACTGCAAGCTTGACTGATGCAAACTGACATAAAGCATCAAAATGGTGCATATCAGAGACAGATGTTTTCTCCAACTTCAGTTTAGTTGCATTTTTGTAGCGTGCACTCCTGATTTGTTAAACATACTGCTTGTAAAAAGATTTGGGTCTGGAGTTCAAACTCAAATCTCCATGAGTAATTGGCGAGCTGATGGTATTATTCTCACAGGTGGAAATGGGTAATTCAAATTTTAGAAGCAGCACATCTGTTCTTTCAGCTAATCGGATATGAGTTCTACAGGAATGACCACATTAGCAACCTCAGTGTCATAACTGGAGGGACACAAATCAACAGCATGAGAGATGCTAATGTGGAGGAATTTGAAAATCTGAGCTGCAGATTCACACCAACTTGGCTGATACTGGCTTCTGCTCACAGAAAGTTTGTGATAAGATCTGGGTGCCAAAAATCTGAAGGACTATGGTGGAAGGCAGTGCCGGGGTCACTTGAAGAGAACTGTAAAAAGAAAAGAGCTCAGCATGTTTTCTTGTTCCTAGCAAGAGTGAGATGCATTCACATAGCCAAGTATCTCAACCAACTGTTGCTTCCCATGCAAGAAGTCCCTGTGTAAGGAAGTGAATTCACTAAGTCATTAGTTGATTTCTGGAGGTGAATCACATAGTTACTTTTGTTGATACTGTTGGCCAAAGAAAAAAAATCAGCAATCTGAGGTCTCATTGTGTTAATGTCTTGTTACTTAAGTAGACAAGGCACAAGAAGAAGCACAGCATAGGGATTGACCCCAAATCACTATTAGTATGGTTGAGATTTCAAGTCTGCTTGCTGGATGGGTGAAATGGCCTGTCCCTGAAACCGTGCTGCTCCCTTAGTAGAGACATATGGACATGCCTTGTGGTCAGTTGTCGGGTTGTTTGTTTTTGTTTCTCTTTCAAAAACCCAGATGGGAAACAAAAGTAGAAGTTGGACAGTTTCGTGTTCACCTTAAACCGTCTAGTTTGTGACATAGAATCATAGAATAGTTAGGG
>NW_009942155.1:8387-15041 GCF_000696875.1 Nestor notabilis | reverse complement strand
ATCATGAGATTATAAGAATAGAAACTGTGAATTTAAATAAAAAGTTGTAATTAATAAATATATATAATAGAAGATATAATGTTTATTGTCATAAAAAATTTAGAAAACGGCAAACTTTCTTCCAGTTTAAAATAAGGATTTAAATGGTCTGGTTGAGACTGCCAGACCTAATGACAAACAAAGTGCTCAAGCAGAATGACAACCTGTTGAACAGGTTTTTAGTAAGTTAAATTTAGTAAAAGAAAATCCTTGCAATTCCTTGTGTACCAAAATAGATATATTCAGGGGACTGATGTATGCGATTTCACTTCAACATAAAAATAAGCAACATATAATGGCAGAAATTGAGAAATAAAAATATTTATTACCTTATTCTCCAGAAATGGTTAGTAACTGAATTATAAGGCACTTGAATCAAGGGCTTTTATTCCACTAGTTTGAATCAATCTTTCATCACTTAAAGTGAATAAATGAAGGAATGAAAAATCCTCTTCCTGCATGTCACCTGCAGAGCAGAGGCTGAGAGAAGAGAACATGTTAAACAACAAGTTTAAAACATTGCTGTTAGAAAAAAAAAAAACCCAAACAACCAAAAGCAACTTTTCTAAAACATTAAAAAACAAAACAAAAGAAAAAACAAACCTTAAAAAGACCTCAGAAACAGCCTTTCAGTATGATTGTACTCATCTGCTTCCATTTGTTGCAAAACTCAAAGCCTAAATTATTCCTTTTCAGGATTTATTGCCTAGATATGTCTGCTACTGTATGAGGCAGACAACGATCTATTTGTTCTGAGACATTAATGGGAATATGCCAGTGAGGGTAGGACACAATGTGTACTGCTCACACATATTTGAATAATGTGGATGGTCTACAACTTACATCTCACGCCTTCTGCTAAAGTAGGATTGTAAAAAGTGTGAAGAAGGATGATAAAGTTAGTTAAAACATAGATTTAATGAAGGAAACAACTGAAAGAACTAAGCTTCTTCAAACAAGAAAACAGATTAGTGGCATCCATGAAAGTATGCATCCTAGAAAATTGCTAGACAGCGATTGTTCAATATTTATTCCTATACTGGAAATGAGGAAATCACAAGTATCTAACAGCAGGTAATTTTAAAACATGTGAATGAAAGCTACTTTTCATGCAGTATGTAGCTGAGCTGTGGAACCCTTGCTGTGGGAAGCTATGAATAGCAAACAGTTAAATTTGAATAAGGACAGAAAAAAGTCATGATCATTCATGAGGTGTAAAGGTTAAGAGAATACAGAGGGAAGCTACCTTTACTTTCTCACTTTAAATTTTCCCTTAGCTTTTACTATTGACTACTACTGAAGACAAGATACTCAGTGGATCATTGGTCCGCTGAGAATATCCTTTTCCTAGCTTAATTAAATTCAATATATGTTCACTCCTAGTTTAGATAAACTTAAAGTCAGTTCCACAGCCTGTGAATAATAACTTTCTTAGGAATGGTTAATTTTGTCTTCATGTGGACACATTAATATTGAATTAATTCTGCATAATATAATTCCATTGATAAATGTAAATCACCTTCAATTGTCTTACTGTATTTAGGGTTATATAGGATGTAATTGGCAGAAACAGGTATGGATGCTATACGCTGTAAGAAAGATATACTCTGTAAGATACGTATTTTCCCGTAGAGGCAATTGAAAACTGATCATTTTGTACCAATGTACTGAAGTAAGCAGTTCTGGCAGACACAAGGAGTGCTTTCATGCTGTTGATGTATCCATGAAGTATGCCAGACATTTGGTGCCAGTCTTTTGATCAGCTTTTCATGGTAAAAGATTTTACGTTTGTGAATTAAGGCCATTAAAATTTACTTTAATGAGAGAATGTTCTAAGGGAAGTTATATTTAAATTCCAGGTACACTGTGTAAATCAAAAGAATTACTTCCAGTGCCTACATCAACAATTTCTGCTGAAAACAGGTTTTTTTATTAACAAAAGAAGGCTAAATCACTTTTTTTTTCAACAAACCTGCATTATTTTTTTATTATCCAGGTTGAAACAGTGATTATTTCCTCCTGTCTAACCTCTCATCTTACTAACATCAGTAAATGTTTCACTTTATAATGCAATTTATTACTGTTTTTTTCTCTAAAAACAGCAACTGGAGTGTTCACATTACTTAGCATAACAACCAATTTATTGGATTTTTTTTTTTGGCTGCAAGAACAAATTCTGTCAATAGTGCATATAATATTACAGCCATATAGGAGGACCTTCACATTGTAAATCAATACCCTATTTAAGACAGCTTGTTTTGCTTCATTTTTACCTGAGTTTGTGTTCCTTACTTCAGAAAGATCATTTTCTTATTGTGATGATGTAATAATACCATCACTGCTAGATGTGATGACATGGATATACTGCATTTAATTTAATTTACTATTAAAAAATTATGAAGATGTATTTCTGTTTAAAACACCCAACAAACCACTAAGTGTTAACATACAAGCAAAAGTAATTAGAACTTCTGATTAAAACTCCTTCCATTCCACTGCAAAATACCAAAATTTATTTAGAATTAGTTCTTTCAGAAATGTTGTTACTATTTGTGGTTGGTAAAAGTTCATTGATCAAGTTTAAATAAATGCTTAAAGATAAAGCTGATCCTTAACATAATCCAGAACCTCAGATGGTCTGCTCATTTGGTGGTCCACTATCTGTCGAAGGCACAACGGTATTAAGACTAAAGTAAAACTTCTGCCCTGTTAGCTACAGAGCACAGTAGCAGTAGCATGGAGATTTTGTTTGCTCAATGAAGATGTATTTTATCTGAATTATATCTATTTGAATATAATTACATGAAATCATGTACCTTTTTTGTGTCAGAAAGCAACATTACGTGATCAGGTATTCAACAGTTTACATTGCTTCTAAATGCATGTCGTCTGTGGAGTAGTTCTACTACTTTAATAAAATTGCTTTGGACCAGAAAGATTTGGAACAAAGTGTGCATTAGGTTACTTCATTATCCAAACGTAATTTGAGATATCACTTTTTTGCTTAAATTTTGTTGAATCTTTTTAATAGAAAGTATGAAGCTCATGTTATTCGTAGAAATACTTATAGAACATAATTTCTTCTTTTCTAAATCTATCTCCTACCCTGCGAGGCCCTTCCTGACCTTACTCCAGCTCTAATTCCCTCTTTCAAATTTCTTGGAAAAGCAAGTCAAGGCAGGCAAGAAGGCAGGGAAAAAATGCAGCATAGTAGTAGAATAACCTACCTGGAATTAAACTGAATCCATATTACTGCTATGTCTAAGAAACAGAATTTGTAGAAGAGTTTGCTTATGAAAATAGCTGATTACAGAGGTTGCACATAAAACATACTTAAACCTAAAGCACATAAAGTTCTATAGACTTTAGTAATGACATTTTTCTTAATTGAATGGGATAGATCACTTTAAAAAATAAGATTAAATGATGCATTTAAAATGGTATTTCCAAATTTATATTTGGTTTGGGTTTGGTTTTTTTTGTTTGTCTTCTGTATTTTCTAATCCCCAATATTTCTTTAATATTGTAGGCACTCTTCTCCAGGCTGAACAGCCCCAACTTTCTCAGCCTGTCTTCATAGGAGAGGTGCTCCAGCCCTCTTATCATCCTCGTGGCCCTCCTCTGGACTTGCTCCAACAGCTCCATGTCCTTCTTATGTTGAGGACACCAGAACTGTACACAATACTCCAAGTGAGGTCTCATGAGAGCAGAGTAGAGGGGCAGGATCACCTCCTTTGACCTGCTGGTCATGCTTCTTTTGATACAGCCCAGGATACAGTTGGCTTTCTGGGCTGCGAGTGCACACTGAAGCCAGCTCATGTCAAGTTTCTCATCAACCACCACCCCCAAGTCCTTCTCTGCAGGGCTTCTCTGAATCTTTTCTCTGCCCAACCAGTAGCTGTACCTGGAATTGCCCCAACCCAGGTGTAGGACCTTGCACGTGGCTTGGTTAAACTTCATGAAGTTGGCATTGGCCCACCTCACAGGCGTGTCCAGGTCCTTCTGGATGGTATCCCTTTCCCTCTCGCATATCAACCGAGCCACACAGCTTGGTGTCATCAGCAAACTTGCTGAGGGTGCACTCAATCCCACTGTCCATCCAAAGATGTTGAATAAGACAAGTTCCAACACTGATCCCTGAGGGACACCACTTGTTACTGTTTTCCAACTGGACATTGAACCGTTTATCGCAACTCTTTGCATGTGGCCATGGTGGTCCATCAATCAAATTGATGTCGCTGAAGATACACCAGAGAACTTCTGCAATTTCTCTGTAATTGCATACGTTGTAAAAAAAATGGGCTTTTTCTTTTAATTTATAGTCAATATTATACAACCCTTTTTTGTATAAAATGCTTTTATCATTAAATATTATTTTCTATCTTCACAAATTTTCTTAACACTGCTCTTTTTTATGCTATGTGTGTTTTGACTTCATTATATTCCTTAGCATGAAATAATTACTTCTTTGCTGATGGCAAATGACATACCTGGATTCTGAACAAGATTTTTCAAGGCTTTCAACAATTCATCTGTATTTAACATCTTTTGCAGGAGTTTCAGTATGTCCCTGATCCAGATTAGAGTGACAGAGGCAACAACATGATGCAGATGCTAAATCTAGATGCAGGGAGTATGTCTGTCTTTCCTAGCACTGCAGTTACCTGGGCCAGTGTTGAAGCTACACTTTAGAAACCCAGCAAATAAAGGTTCTCTACAGAATATTTTCTTTTCCATTAACATATGCAAAATTCATTTAACATCTGTTTTTCTTCAGATAACATCAGCATAGACATAAAAGTTAAGATAATTATTTTAATTTAAACAAATACTTTCTAACAAATTGTTTGCCCAAAACCATTTCATCTTAAATACACTGTGGTGATAAACTAGAACAGGACCTGCTAATCAAAATTTAAGATAAATTTTATTAACATGCAGCACCTCGGTTAAGGTCAATGTGACATGCTGAATTTGAACTTCCAATGAGGAATGTCTTGGAGCTTTTATATGTTTCAAATTTGTATCTATCTCATAGCTGGATCTTCCTTACCAAAATCTTAAGAAGGTGAAATTTCAGGTATTTATTCTATAATCTTCTTTCATATGTGTTTCTTTTATACAGTATCCAAAATGAGATAAACAACCCTTTTTGAGGGAATAGAAGATATATTATTTTTCATCTAAATGTCTTTATTGTTAAATAAAAGTTAAAACTTAAGAAAGTAGGTTTATTTCAGACCATTTTACAAAGGCTATGTGCATTTGCTTCTACTATGTGTGTCCCTAAAGAGGAAACCTTTAGATTTGACTAAACATAAAACATCTCAATAAAGATTTTGATCAAGCAGCCTATGAGGATTTGCAAGTCACTGGACCATGTGGTTGTATTCATGAGATAACTGATGAAGGCTCTATGTTAAGAAGAATATGACAGAACTCAGAGGAAAGAATGAAACTTCATCACAGGTGAAAAAGCAACTGGAGTTAGTTTACTAACGTCAGGATTGCAACCTCTAAAGCAAAATTGTAGAGATGTAGAGATGGCTGCATGAAACCCAGCGTGAATGGGTTAATTTCATATTCCCATTCTGCATGAATTTGGCCCTAAACTTTCATAACATGTCATTCCTTTTCCCAATATTACAATCAAATAAAAAAGCAAATGAAATGCAATAATCCTTTATAATGGTACAATTTTAACTTTCTGTCAGCACAGTGTAAACCCAGAGATTAGGAAATCAGGAAAAAAAAAAAGAAATTTACTTTTCAGTGGTTTCTCACGTTTTATTCCAATATTGTTATGGTAGTAGTTATTGCACTATGTATTCTTTCCCTTTTTTATGTCATACCTTTCATAAATGAAAAAAATTACTAGCAGTCAAAACTAGAGACTTTGAAATTACATTTATTAAAGTGGCATGGAATAGAGACTTTGCTGGAGCTTTCTACTTTTTTTTTCACTTGATGTTTTTAAGTTACAGTTGCACAAATGCACTACATTGTGCGTTCCCTGATCAAACAAATTGAAAGGATGACAGGTTGCCATAGAAACGACATCAGGGCAAGCCTATGATATTGTTAAAAGAAAGCAATGGTTGCAAAATCAGCAGTGCTTGAATCACAGAAACAGATGAAATGCTGAAGAATCCCTTTACCTGAGAAAGGCTAAGTATTTAAGGATCAGACAGTGAGCTGCTCATCATTTTTTTTGTGGCAAATAGGTCCCTTCAGATTCTCCTACAACGCTTCCAAGCACAATGGTCTAGACTGACAAAAAATAAATGCATTTCAAGTTATTGAGCTTGCATGATGGAGCCACTTAATCAACAGGGAAAAAGCTCACAATCCTGTGAATCGTGACTGAAAACACATAAGAGTTGGGCATAAAAAGAAGAAAAAGGAACAGTGAGATGAAATGGAACAGGGGAATAAAATTTAATATACTTATAGAACTACCTAGAAAAGAAAATAAAGCAAGACTACTGGCCATATGTTTAACAACTTTACCTCTTCAGAAGATATTGGGTAGAAATGATGGAGATGTCTTCTCCATATAAGTATGACCTAAGGACAGAAGCCTGGGGTAAACAAAGCCTAGCATAGAAAAGCAAC
>NW_009942155.1:0-8375 GCF_000696875.1 Nestor notabilis | reverse complement strand
GGAAAGAGAAAGGGCAAAAAGGAAAAATAAGAATCAATTATTTTTCTACAATCTTTAAAAGGAAATATCATCAGAATTATTAACTAGTTCTCATCTCTTCTAAGTTGATCCACTCTTGCAATAAACCATGTTAATACTAATTATGAAAGACAGAAAAAGGACCACACATGGTAGAAGACCAGAGACTGTGTTCAGTAAAGTATTACTAAATGACTATCAAATAAACTTTAGAAAATATTAATGTCTATTTTATTTGACTTAACACATGGACATTTAGATCTTGGATATACTGCTGACTCCTGCCTGTAAGTTTGTCTATAGGTGAGTATGTAACCATCAACGTGTCTTCCATGCTTGAATTTATCTAAATAATTTATAAAGCATAAACTTACTATTTGAGTCTATCCCCCAACAAACAAATGTTCTGTGATGTTAGAAGGTGAACAGATGTACCAGGCTCTCTACATGCCAAGGTATGTGCACTTATGGTGGTAGGCTGACACTCTCATATGTCATTCTTTTTGGCTTTTATATACCCAGAGTCCACATCTGAGTGGTTTCAGATGTTCCTTGGATGAGCTGCTGTGATTATTTTTGACATGAAAATGTTTTGTATGTGTTATTTTTGAAAAGGGTTACTGTTACTTACAAAGGAAGTAATAAACTGCTGTAGTGAAGGTGAAGGTTTATATTGACTAGATTATTATACTGACAACACCTCTTTGCAGTTTCCCCAGTTTTTGCTTTAAAATATGTAGTAAAATTCTTAATATGAGTTTAATATCATCATAATTGCTGATTAGATGGTAGAAGATGTGAAAGAAGAAATTTAACCCCTATTTGGATAGTGCCCTTTATAATCCCCCCACATTTAAAAAGGAATCTAAGCAATGAATTGTGAATTTATCTAATTTTTTTAAGCTTTCAGAATATCTTTAAATACTTCTGACTAATGTAAAATATTTTCTATCAATCAACACTATTTCAGAAATTTAGATCCCACTGCATCAGATAAACAATAAAGGTGACAAGAAGCAGGATAGTCTGACATATTTTCAAAAATCAAAGGACTGCAAAGTAATTTCACTGCACAGCATTCTTTATGTTAGTCAAGCAATTATCTTCTTTCAGTATTAAAAATGTATAATAATATTTTAAATAGTTAAATTGTATTTTTCATTAGTTCTATACATTTCATTTTTCATTTTATCATTGACAAACAATCCTTCATGAATTTAAGATGTAGGAGAACTATAGATCTGGATCTTTTTTCTATTTTTAGTGTCAATAACTTTCTTTCTATGATAGATCATGTAGGTTTTGTTTGTTTCAGAAATGTCAACTCTACTGATTCTTTATCCTATATCAAATTTTTGTTATAAATGAGACCCATATCACACATGGCACATAATCTACACGGCTTGTGATAAGATAACATTCTTAGACTAGTTAAGAGAAGAGGAGCACAGACTGCTTCTTTCTGTTACTGAACTAAGTGTCAGCTTCCTAGGATCTAAATCAGTGAGAAATGCCCTAAATGACTGAAATGGCAAAGAAAGTTTCCTGAAGAAAGGTGCTTCAGAATACACACCAGTCTGAAGAAGGAAGTTCTGGAAGAAATGCAATGATTTTCTGGCTTGTGAATACACCCAAGCAAACCCTCTATTTTAAAGCTCCTGGTTTCAAGTAGAAGCTTCCATTCTTCTAGGGAAGACAAAAATATCTGTAGGCAAGACTTACACATTGATATCTTATGCTGCTTACTTCTATTCAAGTATTTTTTGATGTTAAATATCATAAATAATTCACATAATACAGTTGGGATTTCATGCAAATGCACTATGCATTGACAGTATGTCCTAACAAAATAATGCCAGTGATGGGCTAGATCCTTATGGATCCTTATATATCCTATAGATAGATAGCCTTATACCTGGATAATCACCCACTCTTTTGTAGTCCCATTCATTTCAGTGGGATAACAGGCAGAATTAAACTCTTCTTAGATAAAAATAATACTATCAGCATTAAAGTTTACATGTTTGACACAGTGTCTACAGAAGTTGATAAGAATGAATATGATTTCAACTAACAAAACATTTGACACTTGCTACTACCTCACTACTCTCTGAGAAACAGAAATTGCTGTGGTAAAAAGTAAAAAAAAAGAAATAAAAAATCTTATGCTTATTGACACACTAGTAAAGTATGAATAAGTTTGTAGCTATAGAATCCATTTTATAGGCATACATTCATTTACCAGAATAGGTAATTTTGCATACAGGCATATACTTTTATGTCAATATTAAAATTTCCAAGCCTAACTTATTTAATGTCTTTAGGTTGCAAACTTTTAAGATTTCTTAGCAAAAGCCATTTGTGATGCAAGGAATTTATGGATGTTTTACAATAACAGATGTAGTGTTCATATGACAGTAATAGTGAAGTGATATTAGAAATAAGGAAAACCTCTGAGGGGGCTTTCTATATTCTGACACCTGGAGAAGCTGAAATCATACTTTTTACCTTTGAGAGGGGAAAAAAAAAAATAAAAGAAAGGAAAAGAGCACATGAGATATATATGGCCAGAAAGATGTTTTCACTATGATTTCTACTTCAGAGGAAGCATTCATTTGAATGATTATTTGGCAAGGTCCCTAATTAGCTATATTTTAAAAGTTTCTGAAATAAAGAACATACTATCCAATAAAACGACTTAAATAATTAAGGAAGAATGTAATAATTTATTATATTGTTAATATATAATCTTAAATGAAAACATCTGTTTCCACTTCAAATAAATTATATGTTTAGAATTAATCTGTTAAAAGTCGATAGAACTTTAAGTGTCTCATCATCAAGAATTTGATTAGTTGTCTTTATAACATTGATATTAAGAGATGTACTTGTGATTCCTGTGATCTCATTTATTATTAGTTTCTCATTAAAATACCTTAATTTAATATACAAGTTTAAAAGTATTCCTAAAAGCTTCTATGTTGCTTTATTTATTTGTAAGTTTGCATCATTATTTAATAATTCATCTTGATAATACTAGTACTATTCCCTGATTATCTTGATTGTGTGGCCTGTGTACCAGATTCTTACCTGTAAAACAGAAGATTTTTTTTAAACTTTGAATATTTTTATTCTAGATATATATATATGTATATATGCTAAGCATATAGTTATATAATTTCATCAGTCTGGAAAATTTATGCTATTCACTGAGATTGAATCACTTAAAAGAAAATTTTAATTATTAGAAAACAAGTTATTGAAACGCATGCTTTCACACCATAGTCCAGGTGTGGCACTGCAAAGAGGCAGAATCACATCTGCTGTAGGCTGCATTTAGTAGATAAGCAGATTATATGATAGATTTTATAGCTGTAGATTACGTATCGTAGCATAAAATTATAACCAGGTTTTAGGAGTACAAGATCAGGCACAAGCAATAGTGGCAAGTATCCCTTTAATGATAATATAACAGTGCTTCTATAGATATCAGGGCAGTACAAAGTTTATGAGTGATCATTTTTGCTCACAGATAAAATAATCTGCCAACTTCATTCTGACAAAAGGGGTAACTGCACAGCTCAGCTGACTTAGCCACAGTGGTCTTATATACGAAAATCTGAGGCAGCTCCATCTATGTTGTTAAGTTACAGTAAACTTTGTGGCTATTCTGCACCACCAAAACGAGAGATCCCTGTATAAAGTTATCTGGTCTTCCTACCTGTTTAATTTGATAACACATCCATTCTGTTAACATGTATATCCTCTGATAACCTGTTCATTTCTGGATCACATTTTTTCTAGCTAGATTTTTTATCTGTGGACTACTGAAATTATCAGACATGTTCCAAGACATGGACTGATATTTTTCTGATATGGTTCAAAACAGCCTTAATTTTTGGCTACATTCTTACTTTACAATCTTACTTTAACATTTCTGAATTTCTCAGGAGACCTTGAAACTCAGGTTATGCAGCAATAGTGAAAACAGAAAAGAAACATACATGGTTTTGTATGTATGTATAGATAAATGAAGCTGTATATATGTATAATGTCTTTCAAATTACTTATTATTAACACTTTAATATCTATCTACTTATAGCAAAGTTGCTAGTAGTACTTAACAAACTGTTTTTTTAAATCTATTTGATTCTCTTCAGGCTTCAGCAATACTCTTGAACATCCTTTGAATAGTGTTTCAGGTTTAAACACGTTAGAATCTAGTATTTATTTTCACACCTACAATGTTCTTATTAATCCACAAGTTATGGGCCTCTATGCAATGTTAAGGAATTTAACACTGCATCCAAACTGTACAGAAATGTAGCCTAACATAATGTCTGTCAGGCCTAGGAAGCTTTCAATTATTTTGCGCCAGATCAACATTTTAATAGCCTGCTCTAATACCCAGTTAGGGCTTTGAAATGTCTTGGTTATTTCAGTAAATCAATTCACAGTGTGACACCAGGAAGAGTTTCATTAGAGCAACCAAAAAGGTGATGTGCTGCGGTTTGTGAAAAAGATGGAAGGAATCTGAATCTTAACACAGTACAAGATTTTGAAAACAAGGACAGAGGGAGGTCAAGAACCAACAAGGACCATTTATTTACAAAATTTGCTTCCCCCCGTCTAGTACTGTATTTGCATACATGTTCCTCTGACTGCATCCTGGCCTGTCCATTGCATTTAGGCTGCTTTGTAGTTATAACAGCAAAAATAGGACTCTGGAATAAATCTGATAGTTTGACACATCCCAGAGAAATCTCACCTTTGAGAAAACCTGTGGAGCATAAGGCACTTGGTGCCAGGATGACAGAGACACAGAAAAGAGAATTTTAGGCACTGGTTTGAGGCAAAAATTTTGCACTTCTAATACCCATGGTTCCAGACTCTATGTGCATAAAGGAAACAGTTAGCTTTCTGTAATTAATATTCATAAAGCTACTTTCACAAAGATTACTGTAAAATATTTTTAATACTCTTAAAAAAGCATCTGATTTTGGATTACAATTTTAAAATAGAGAACAGAACAAAACAAGGAGTTTCATAGAATTCATAGAATAGAGTTTAGTGTCATTGGCGAACTTGCTGAGGGCACACTCAATCCCACTATCCATGTCACCAACAAAGATGTTGAGCAGGATTGGTCCCAACACTGACCCCTGAGGGACACTACTCCTTACCAGTCTCCAGGTGAAAACTAAGCTGTTGACCACAACTCTGTGGGGCCATCCACCCAGTTCTTTATCCACTGAGTGGTCCATCTATCAAATTGATGTCTCTCCAATTTAGAGACAAGAGACTGTCAACTGCTTTGCCCTTATCCATCAGTGCTGTAGCCCCATCATAGAAGGCCACCAAACTGGTCAGGCAGGATTTCCCCTTAGTGAAACCATGTTAGCTGTCACTAACCACCTCCTTGTTTTTCCTGTGCCCTAGCATGGTTTCCAGGAGAATGCTCCAATATTTTGTCAGGCACAAAGATGAGATTGACTGGTCAGTAGTTGACTAGGTCTTCCATTTTCCCCATCCTGAAAATAGAAGTTACATTCCCCTTTTCCAGTAGTCAACTGGAATTTCACTCTTACTCACTGCACTAAATTTAGAAACAAAAATAAGGTTGTTGTGTTCAAAGGTAGGGGAATTTGGCAGAAAATATACCCCCTTGCATTCCAGCTGGTCCTCAGATATTAGAGGGACTGGGTGCGGCTAGGCTTAGATTCTGAGTGATATCCAATTTACCACTATCAGTCCAGTCACATTCAATATATTGAATATATTTCCCAGGGAAGCACTCGATACAGTGCAAGTCTTACCCAAAGGCGTCCCTATGTGGGGGAAGAAAGGTCTAGCCCGTTGGCCGGTCCCAGGAGTCAGGGGTAATCCGTTGATGTAATTTTCCTCGACTCGTCCACGATGGTGACTTCCCTAATGCCCCCCACTTCTTGGGCCATTTTTATACTATTTTTCACTTCCAAGGTGGAGCTTGAGTGACTCTAGTCATACATACCTTTATTGTTATTGGTGTAAAAACTTCAGTTTTAAGGGTATATAGCACAAGAAATTCAAAGAGCATGCTCAAAGAGGGGTGGTCTCACTTTCAAGGTGGGTAGCATTGGAAATGGAGGTGGGTTTTTTGTATTAAAATGCATTATAATGAAGCAAAGTTCGCATAAAGGACAGCATTTTGCCAAAGGATGACAGACTGTTGGCTCAGTGCAGCAATTAGGCAGCTTATCAGTTTCAAATACCACCTAGTTCCCATCTCAGCTGGTGCTGGGACAGAGCTTGGCTGGAGAATCTCCACTCCACTCCATTCTCCATCAAGCAATGTTGCTACGGGAACTGCTGTGGAGTAAATTCCTGGCATACCAGCTGCAGCTGCATCTTACCCTGAAAGTCCGCTTTCCTTTATGCGTGAACAATGCTACACTTTTAAATATAACTTTAATTTCTAAATCATATTCAGTAATTATTCCACAAAGGTCCATCATGCCCATTCCTTAAAAATAAAATAAAATAAATCTATATTATTTGAATCATTGGTGACCAGACTATTTTAGTTAGTAATATGGAAGATGCAACTTACTTCCCTTGAGTTATATTTTTCCCAGAAGTGAAGCAGGTGTTTAAAACTTCATGAATAATCCCATTTCCTATATCAGAACCCAATTTGCAGAGATAGCTCTACAAAACACATCACAGATGACCAATGTAACTACTGCAAACTCTGACTTTGTATTTTCAAGTCTTTAATTTTTTACAGATTCCTTGAAGGTGTATGCAATTCTACATTGCTTAGCTTTAAAGGTGTAAATCTTTTCTTTGTGGGAAATTCTACCGAAAAACAACTAAAACAGATGCCTTAGAAAATTTTATAGGCAAACACTACTTTGTTTTATCCTGCTGGTTTCAATAGATACTAAAGACATTCATTTCAAGCCTAAAATCTTTTTGCAGTCTGAACAGTAAATAGGTCCACTCTTTCTTCAGCTGTCATGTTTCTTAAACCACATTGTTTTCTTTAGTGTATTTTTTTTTTTATTATTCCTTTCATTTCTTGCCAAAAGGACACCATTCATTTGTTTCAGGGTTGTTATGTTTTGAACCTAAAGCCTTTGCAGCTATGTTTAACCTGCAAACGCTGCTACATTTCTTCCTGTAGGAAGGAAATGGTTGTTGGATATGTGCTGCATTTGGATCTAAACAAACACTAAGTAGCAGTTTAATCAAAGACTTAAGCTTTTATTTCAATAATCTGTGCATGGATAATTTACAGTATTTACTACATACATTCTACGTTGACATCTATGCTTCAAACAAACTCCAGCAACAATGACGTGTCTTTGGATTATATCGTACGCTCTTTGAGCATTGGATCATCTGAACTAAAACTGTGTTCTTCAGTTTTGCTTGAATACATAGTTGCTTCTGCTTTATAGCTGCATAAATGATTCTGGGTTGTTTGTTTTTTTTTTCTTGGACCCAGATTTACTAGAAAAGGTGTATAAAAACATCCAAATAAAACATAAATTTTGTTCCAGGAAAGGTTTGCCTATGTGTTCAAAGCCTCACTTCTCTCAAAGAGCAAATTTATCTTTCAAAAAAAGTACAGAAATGTCAGTGATGCTCAGTGATTAATTTACACTGACTTTTCTATTCTGCTTTTTCTCGCCCATACCACAGCATTCCTGAATCCCTGTTTGTACACAGACCATTATTCCTTTTTTTAATTTTTGCTTTATTTGCTTTTATTCTCCAGTGAAACTCTGCAGGAGATAATACAGATTTAGTTTCTCATGTAGTGATATTAAGTTCTTAATCTTTTAATGGATTTGATTCGCCCAAAGACAAATATTTTAAATACATGGGATTACCAGGGAACTAAGACACTTTGGTCTTAGTCATGGGTTAAACCCAGCCGGCAACTCAGAACCATGCAGCTGCCCTCACACTCCCTTCCTTTTTCCTCCCCCCACTCCCTGAGAGATGGGGAGAAGAATCATAGAATCATACAATGGTTTGGGTTGGAAAGGACCATAAGATCATATAGTTCCACCCCTCCTGCCATGAGCAGGGACACCACACACTAAACTATGTCACCCAAGGCTCTGCCCAAGCTGGCCTTGAACACCAACAGGGTTGGAACACTCACAACTTCCTTGGGCAACCCATTCCAGTGCCTCACCACCCTCACTGTGAAGAACTTCTTCCTTATATCTAATCTAAACTTCCCCTGTTTAAATTTAAACCCATTACCCCTTGTCCTACCACTACAGTCCCTAATGAAGAGTCCCTCCCCAACATCCTTATAGGTCCCGTTCAAATACTGGAAGGCTGCTATGACGTCACCATGC
>NW_009942154.1:31914-32355 GCF_000696875.1 Nestor notabilis | reverse complement strand
CAAGGGGTCGACCTCGAGTCTCCCCTGGAGAGGCTCCAGGTAGGACCATTTTCCATGGCTGCCGTGTAGAGCACATTTTTCATATCTGGCCCCGACCGAACTGGTCCAAGGGCTACTGCATGAACTATTTCTCATTTAGTTTGTTCAAAGGCTTATTGTTGCTCAGGGTGACATTTGGAATCATTCTTTTTCCATGTCATGTGATAGAGAGGTCTTACAATCAGACTGTAATTTGGGATGTGCATTCTCCAGAACCCCACAATGCCTAAGAAAGCTTGTGTTTCTTTCTTGTTAGTTGGTGGAGACACTGCTGTTATCTTGTTGATCACATCTGCGGGGATCTGGCAACATCCATATTACCATTTTACTCCCAAAAATTGAACCTCTCATGCAGGTCCCTTGATCTTACTCCGTTTTATGGCAAAACTGGCTTTCAGCAGG
>NW_009942154.1:12709-31818 GCF_000696875.1 Nestor notabilis | reverse complement strand
TATCTTCCTTCCTTTCTCAAAAACTTCTCCCACTGTGTCACCCCATATGATAATGTCATCAATGTATTGCAGGTGTTCTGGAGCCTGCTCCTGTTCCAGTGCAGTCTGGATCAATCCATGGCAGATGGTAGGGCTGTGTTTCCACCCCTGGGGCAGTTGATCCTGAGTGTACTGGATGCCTCCAGTACAAGTCAACTCTTGGGATCCTCCTGTCACTCCAGAAATATAAATGGGTTCCACTCCTTGATACCTTGATGGCATCAGGGTACAATGTGCACTGGTATCTACTAGAGCCTTATACTTCTGTGGGACTGATGTGCCAGGCCATCTGATCTACACAGTCCAATAAACCCAACTGACCCTCTCCTCCACCTGGCTCAAGGCAGGGCCCCTCTAATAGTGATCACAAGATTGTCCACTTATGTCTTGTAGAAAGGGATTAGTATTCTTTATCACAGGAGCTGGAGTAAAATCAGCTCTTCCACTCCATCTGGGAAACTGCTCACCAAAGACTGGAGTAGCAACTTTCGTGGGAGGATCATCCTTGACCATTGTTCTCCTCTTCAGTTCACACACCCATTGCTCCAGAACTGAGATTGCTTTTCCATCCCACTTTCTTGTGTCTTCCCCATGATCCTGCAGGTAAAACCATAGGGTGGCCGGTGGCATATACCTCCTATATTTTCTCTCTCGAGCAGTAGGGCGCCTTCTATTAATAGTTGAGACATGGGTTGGTACACGTGGGGAACTGGATAGATCGGATGAATCTCAACCCTTCAAGCCCCACGTTGGGCGCCACAAAGAACTATCATGGTGTGAGCCCAAGCCGGTAACTTGGAACCATGCAGCCGCTCACTCACTCCCCCCTTTCTTTCTTCCCCTGCTCCCAGAGTGATGGGGAGGAGAATCAAAAGAATGTTAACTCCCATGGGCTGAGATAAGAGCAGTCCAATAACTAAGATATGAGTATTATTTAGCAACAACTAAAAACATCTGTGTTATCACCACTGTTCCCAGGCTGAAAGTCAAAAACACAGCACTGCACCAGCTAGTAAGAAAGAGAAAAATTTACTGCTGTAGCTGAACCCAGGACAATAACACACTGTTTTAGTTGTTGCTAAGTGATGCTTACTCAGACCAAGGACTTTTTCAGTCTCATGCTCTGCCAGGGAGGAGGGGCACAGGAAGCTGGGAGGAAGCAGAGACAGGACACCTGACCCAAACTAGCCAAAGGGGTATTCCATACCACAGCACATCATGCCCAGTCTATAAACTGGGGGGAGTCACCTGGAAGCCCAGATAGCTGCCCGGGTCGTGCTGGGTATCGGTCAGCAGATGGTAAGCAATTGTACTGTGCATTTCTTGTGTTTATTGGTGGTTTTTTCCCTTCCCATTTTAGTTTTATATTCTCTCCCCTTGTTATTTCCCTTATCATTATTATTATTGGTGGTAGTAGTAGCAGTTCTGTATTATACTTTAGTTACTGGAATGTTCTTATCTCATCCTGTGGGGTTTACATTCTTTTACTTTCCTTCCCATCTGGCCACAAGCCAGGGGGAAGAAGGGGAGGAGTGAGCAAGCAGCTGCATGGTCCTGAGTTGCCAGCTGGGCTTAAACCACCACACCCTCCCAGGTGCTTTCTACTGAGCATCTTTCCAGTCACTCTTCCCCAAGCCTGTAGTATTGCACGGGGTTGTTGTGACCCAAGTGCAGGACCCAGCACTTGCCTTGTTGAACCTCATACCGTGGGCCTCAACCCATTGATCCAGCCTGTCCGGACCCCTCTGCAGAGCCTTCCTATTCTCCAGCAGATCAACACTGCCAGCCAACTTGGTGTTGTCTGCAAACTTACTGAGGGTGCACTCAATACCCTCATCTAGATCATCAGTGAAGATAAACAGAACTGCCGAGCCCTGGGAAACACCATTTGTCAAAACAGCACTTGTCACCAGCCGCCAACTGGATTTAACTTCATTCACCACAACACTTTGGGCTCAGCTGTCCAGCCAGTTTTTTACCCAGCAAAGAGTACTCCCACCCAATCCATGTGCAGCCAGTTTCTCCAGGAGAATACTGTGGGAAGTGGTGTCAAATGCTTTACGAAATTCTATGTAGACAGCATCCACAATCTTTCCTTCATCCACTAAGCTGGTCACCTTGTCACAGAAGGAGATGAGTTTGGTCAAGCAGAACTGGCCTTTCATAAACCCGTGCTGACCTGGCCTGATCACCTGGTTGTCATGTACATGTGATGGCACTCGAGACAATCTGCTCCATAACTTTCTCTGGCTATGAGGTGAGACTGAGAGACCTGTAGTTCCCCAGATCCTCCTTCTGGCCCACCTTTTAGATGGGTGTCACATTTTCTAACCTTCAGGCAACTGGGACCTCCCTATTTAGCCAGGACTGCTGATAAATGATTGAAAATGGTTCAGTGAGTACTTCTGCCAGCTCCCTTAAGGCCCTTCAGTGGACCCCATCTGGCCCCATAGACTTGTGCATGTCTAAGTGGTATAGCAGGTTGCTAATCATTTCCGCGTGGATTATGGTGCTTCATTCTGCTCCCCATCCCTATCTTCTAGCTCACTGTAATTCCCTTTGCTCTACTTTTTTCTCTGAAGATTAAAAATCAGCTCAATTTATGCAGAAAAGAAATATGAAAATTTCATGGTTCTCATTTTGGCACAGTGAAGGTCCTATAGCATTTTCAGTACATTACAATGTCTATTCAACTGCATCACATTTGTGCTGTGCTTCAGGAAAACTAAACTGTCCTTCAAGCCGTAAGGACAAAGCTGTTTACAGACAACTAGAAGCCATTGTACTTTAGCACTCATGGCTAAACCAGCTCAAATAGGTGTCGTGGTTTAAGCCCAGCCAGCAACTTGGAACCACTCAGCCGCTCGCTCACTCCCCCCCCCTCTTCCTTCCTCCCCCCGCTCCCGGAGGGATGGGGAGGAGAATCGGAGGAATGTAACTCCCACGGGTTGAGATAACAGCACTCCAGTAACTAAGGTCTAATACAAACCACTACTGCTACCAATAATAATGATAAGAGGAATAACAAGGGAAAAGGACACAACCGCTCACCACCCACCGACCGATACCCAGCCCGACCCGAGCAGCGATCTGGGCCTTCCGGGTAACTCCCCCCAGTTTATATACTGGGCATGACGTGCTGTGGTATGGAATACCCCTTTGGCCAGTTTGGGTCAGGTGTCCTGCCTCTGCTTCCTCCTGGCTTCCCCTCCTCTCTGGCAAAGCATGAGACTGAGAAAGTCCTTGGTCAGAGTAAACATTACTTAGCAACAACTAAAAACATCGGTGTTATCAGCATTGTTCCCAGACTGAAAGTCAAAACCACAGCACTGCACCAGCTACTGAGAAGGAGAAAAAATGACTGCTATAGCTGAACCCAGGACAATAGGGAACAAGTCTTCCACAATGCTGTATAGAATTCTGTGAGAGAGAACAGCAGTCTATGTGGATTGATTCTGGCATAAGGACACACGAATAGGTATCAGGGAGTATATATCATAAAGAAAGCAGTGCTCTGTGAGACATGGGGAGAGGAATGTAGAGCAAGGGAGAGAAACAGCAAATGTAGACAGCTAGTTTACTCGAACAGAACAGTTCAGTGAAATAAGAATTTTATAGCTTATTCCAACTTCCACAAAAATAAAGAGGTATGTTGCCTGCTCTGGGTATGCTGCAGTTTGTGGTAACCAGTATTAGTAAGTTTACTATCTTTGAGAAAGATTATGCTCTACTAAAGATGCATCTGAAATTACTTTCTTCATATTTTGCATGGGCAAAGTACTCTTTGTGAAATAACATGAGGAGACTAAGATAGCACATGTTTAAAAATACAGTGTTAGCTTACTGTTATACATCTGAGTCTCAATGAGATTTTGAAAAGAATACTTGAGGGAAATAAGCAGCAGTAGCCACTGTCATTTGAGTAGTAGTTTGTTTGTCACAATATGCAGTTTAGAGTCTGGAAATTATACTACTTCAGATTTCTCATGCCCTTTCAAAAAAAAAAAGAAAAAAGTATTATGACAGATGATGTTGAAAGCACTGATTTTAAAGAAGAGTACTTATAAATTTTAAGGGTTCAAGTGTGCATCTTTATTCTTCTTAGTGTATTTGATTAGCATTCATAGTTTTGTTTATACAAATGACTTCAACTTTTCAAATAACCTGCCTGACAAGGCAGTATAAAGTGCAGTTACTGTGAAACAACCAACTGGATCTTTTCTGAGGGGTTTGATAAATTTTATGATCCTTTCTAACATTTCCTTCCCTGGACTGTGTTAAAGGCTTTGTTTAGGTTATTAGTTCCTTGTAAAGGCTTGTACTGTGCTTGAGACAAGGATTTCTTTCTAATATCTGCTAGGGTGGTATTTTAGACATGCTTTTATGTATCAGTATATGGATACCTGGGGTTTACTACTATTTGTCTCTTGCCTTACTGGTTGCTGACATCTCTCCTGCCTTTAGGGCCAGGACTGGATGACTATAGCCATTTCCACTATAACCTCAGGCATCTAACCATCGTGCTAAGTGTGGGAATGATACTCCAGGTCACTTCTCTGTAACCAGACCCATCTAGCTGTAGCAATAACAGGTAAACTAATCTGAAATATAGAGATGTAGTAAAGCATTCTCTCCACCAACACCTAAGACTACAGTTCAAAATGTGGCACATCTCAGTCAGGAAACTCCCCGGACCTAGTAGATTGTGCATTAGCCAGCTTGTTTGGTACTGCTCTATCAGACTTTCCTTTAAAGGCGGGTTTTGCATTGGCTTCTGTAGAGCAAAGCAAGTTCCATGAGAGCCTGGCTGGATTTCCTTGCTGCCAGCAGAGCTCACTCATTTGAGAGTGAGCCAAAAGCCTAGGCTGGCTGCACACCATGGATGAGCAACAGAATATGTTTAGAAATAAATGTTCCAGCCTCAACTCTTTTCACCATCAAACAGCTTTGGTCTGGCTAAAATGTTTACCAAACTTGTGTTGACCTCACTGAATGGTTTTAGCAGAGCAAAACAGTTGAAGTAATTAAAGAAATTGTTTTGCTCTGGCTTTTAATTAACATTCTAAATTAACATTTCAGTGATGCAAAGTTTATTTTAAAGTTATTCATAAATATTTTGTAAAATTAAAACATGGAGATTATGTCATTCAGGCTAAAAGACATCTTTTCATTTGAAACAACATTCTTTTCTTGATCATACATCATATGTTATCATGATTCAAGCCCAGCCAGTAACTCAGAACCACGCAGCCACTTGCTCACTCCCCCACTTCTTCTTCCCCCCACTCCCGGAGGGATGGGGAGGAGAATTGAAAAAATGTAACTCCCACGGGTTGAGATAAGAACAGTCCAGTAACTGAGGTATAATACAAAACTACTACTCCTACCATCAATAATAATAATGATGAGGGAAATAACAAGGGGAGATGATACAATTGCTCACTGCCTGCTGACCGATACCCAGCACGACCTGAGCAGTGATCTGGGCCTTCTAGGTAACTCTTCCCAGTTTCTATACTGGGCATGATGTGCTGTGGTATGGAATACCCCTTTGGCCAGTTTGGGTCAGGTGTCCTGTCTCTGCTTCCTCCCGGCTTCCCCTCCTCCCTGGCAGACCATGAGACTGAGAAAGTCTTTGGTCAGAATAAACATTACTAAGCAACAACTAAAAACATCGGTGTTATCAGCATTGTTCCCAAGCTGAAAGTCAAAAACACAACACTTCACCAGCTACTAAGAAGGAGAAAAGTGACGACTATAGCTGAACCCAGGACATATGTATATGCAGTGGAGATGGTCATAAAATAAGGGAGCTGCTCCTAAAAATGAGAAACAAAAATTACAAGCCATAAGGAAATGCTGTTCCAGCACATTATGCATTTATGATTGAGATAATTTGCCTGCTTCATGACATGAACTTCCTGTTTGAATTACTTTTTCCATAAGACACCACTGCCTCATCATGGTGAATTGCAGTGACAAATCATACAGGTCCTTATTAGTCACTTCTCATATTTGCATCTTAGTTAGTGTTAGGAGAATATGTTAATTCTATTAAGGTGAATTATATTTTTCCCCCCAGATAATAATTAGTAAATTTACACATAACTTCTTAAGACTTCAAGAAAACCTGTTGGCAATTTAGGATTATTTTTTTAAATTAAGAAAGAAAGAAACAGAAAAGCCCACCTTTGTGTTATATTGAAGACTTCTACCCTTCTCACACTGCCCTACTATTGAGAAGGCTGGAGTGCACAAGGAGCTGGAAGCCTGCTGCTCAGGGACTACTTGTGCATCAGTCAGCCACTGGAGAGAAATTGCTTTGTGCAACAATTTCTTGTTTTGTATATTCTTTTATCATCATTATTATTATTTTCCCTTCCTTTTCTGTCCTATTAAACCATCTTTATCTCAACCCATGAATTTTGCCCTTTTTCTGATTCTCTTCCTATCCGCTGGGGGAGTGTGAGCAAATGGCTGCCTGGTGTTTAGTTGCCTGGCAGGTTAAACCACAACAATTAGAAAGGTCCTTAACTCGGCACATAAGGAACTAACATAGCAGTGTTACATCTTCTTGACAAGTATTTTTTGGTAGTGTAAGAAAAGCAGTAACCCTGTTTAGCCCCAGGGATGAATTCTGCATAATTTCCTTCACTGAATTTTCTCTTCATATTTATTTGACTCATCCGGGTTCTCTTTTTCTTTGTGGGAATCTCTTTCCTTCTGGAACATCGCTTACCTAGAAGGTATCTATTGCCACCCAGGTGCTATAAGAATACCCACAACACAGCCAGCAATCACAACACTGTGGCCTGGGATTTGTTAATATCTCTCCACTTTTTTCTCAGTCTATTTCTCACACAGATCATCTGATGTTCAAGCCTTCCTGATCATTTTCTGAAAGTTCGCTGGTGTCCTTTTTGCACAGACCCTTGGTCCCAGCACACCTTTGATTGTTACAACATCTTCTGTCACCTGCAGCGTTATCACTGTAGCTTTTACTTACAAGCATTGGTATTTTTTCTTCTTTTCAGATGGTAATATATGCATTTGCAGCATGCTGTTGCCCTGGTGCATAAGGAACATGTCACTGTATTTCAGTGAAATATTTGTAATTGTTAAGCAGAGCTCATAGTCAGGAAAAAAAAAGGAAATGTTCATTTCCTGATGTTATTAAAAGGGAACATCTGTATAAGGAGCCACCTTGAATTCTAGTATTCATTTAACATACAGTATTTCTGCATGACAATATAGACACTAAAAGAAATATTTCTGCTAAAGAGTTTGTTTCTGGTGTTGGGATGTTTTATCACTTTAGGTTGCAATTTTGACTTCATACAGTAATTAATTATATTCACTCATTATTTAGTGAAGAATTCACATCCCAAGTCTTCACTAAAAAGCATTCTGAAAATCTTTCTTAGTGGAAATTCATTCACTGCACAATGCAGAAAATCCTATCAAGGCTTCTATGTCCTATTCACATTTAACTAGAATATACTGAATTTGGAAGGAGGGGAGGCATAAAGCAACTTAGATCCATCTGTGACTGTAAAAAACAGTATTGGGGTATCTCTCTTTTCCTTACTGTATGAAGCATGAAAGGTACAGTTGTATCACAATATCATATTTTGGAGTTGTTCATAGCAACAATTTCAGAATCATTTTAATTATTAAAAATTATGTCAGCATACATGTAAACTGAAAATGCTTTAGTTTGTAAGAAATTGAGCTTCTAGGTTTATGACTTGTTTCTCTTGTTAGGAGAGAAGCTTTTAAAGCTGCTTGCAGTGTTAATTGTACATCTCTTCCCCGTCTTGCAGAGAATGACATAAAATCACTGATGTGTTTGTTCTAGTTTCCAAAAGCTAATGTAAGGGAATAAAACTTACTTAGCACGAAGCCAACCCTGCTTACTGTAAAACACTTTTATTGTTAAACCATTATGATACATGCTTTCTGCATAAGAACAAAAAATTAAGGGGAAGCTGAGGAAGAAAACATGATCCATTTAAATCTAATGATTAAAAAAAAAAAACCACCATAATTTTTATTAAATACCAGCCCGCAGAAATCTATGAGGGAACATAAGCTTTGAACTGGCTCTTAGTACTGAGGTAGGACAAATCAAAACAGATAACTCATTGACCATAACGACCCGTACACAGTTGTAAGACTTAAAATAGGCTAAAACTTACAAAATTATTTACCTTTGTTCAGAAGGAACTGGGGAAAAAAGTAATCTATCAGCTACATCATACCTAACTCCTAATGCAAGAAATTAAATGTATTTCCTTATTGGTGGTGTTCTTCCACACTTCCAATACCAAAAAGCAACATGTGTGTTTGGTGAAGTTGAAGGTTAATCAAATATCTGCTGAAAGGACCTTTTCTTGCAGCCATTTGCTTTAGAGCTTCAAGCTACTGAGTTTCTGTATCTAGAAAATATCACTACTGTAATTGTGCAGTCTAGCTATGTCTGGTGTAGGACTAGCCCTGTAAACAAGGAGCATAAGTAGCTTTGACACACGGGGGCCTTCCATAGGCTTTTCGTAATCCACATACTTATATCCTAAATACAGAGTCACAAACCATTGCTGGCTTTTTTCCCTCCTGGGTGAGATAAGAGCAAATTCATAACCTTGGCCTGATTATTCTCTTCATTCTCATGTAGCCTTTGCCAGAGTATTGAAGCACTTTTAGGTAGAAAATTAAATCATGTAACAAGTATCTATTTTGGAGGACCTTCATCTTCTTTTGCAGATGGACTTATTACAGAAGAGTGGACTTTCTTGTTTGCTCGTTTGGTTCTGTTTTAATACTCCTGCTATGTATTTACCAGAGAGGAAACAAGATCAAAGGAATGCAGACTGGGCATTTATTCCGCAGCCTTAAATCAGCCCTGAGGATGTTCTGCCTATGTCATTCTGGCGGGTTGACCTTCGCTGGCTGACAGGTGCCCACCAAAGCTGCTCTATCACCTCCCTTCATCAATAGGACAGCAGGAGAAAATACAACAAAAAGTTCATGGGGCAAGATAAGTATTGGAAGATCACTCACCAGTTGCTGTCATAGGCAAAACAGACTGCTTGGGGAAAATTATTTTAATTTATTGCCAATTAATCAAGATAGGTTAATGAGAAATGGAAGCAAGTCTAAAATACACCTTCCCCCACACCTCCTTCTTCCCAGGATCAACTTCACTCCCAACTCCTCTATCTCCTCCCGTCTCTATGTAGTGCAGGGGGAAGGGAAATGGGGTTGCAGTCAGTTCATAATGCTTTATCTCTGCCTCTCCTTCCTCCTCACACTCTTCCCCTACTCCAGCATGTGTTCACTCTCATGGGAAATAGCCCTTAAACTTCTCCAATGTGAGTCCTTTCCACAGGCTGCAATTCTTCATGAACTGCTCCAGCATGGGTCCCTTCCAAGGAGAACAGTACTTCAGGAAAGGATTGCTTCAGCGTGGGTCCCCCACAGGGTCACAGATCCTGCTGGAAAACTTGCTTCAGTGTGGGGTCTCCATGGGCTACAACTTTATTCTGGGTACATCCCCCTGCTCCAGTGTGGCGTCCTCCATGGGCAGGTGGATATCTGCTCCACCATGGGCTTCCATGGGCTGCAGGGGCACGACCTTCCTCACGATGGTCTGATTCACAAGCTGCAGGGGAATTTGCTCCGGTGCCTGGAGCACCTCTTCCACCTCCTTTTTCACTGACCTTGGGGTCTGCATAGTTGTTTCTCTCACATTTTCTCTCCTCTCTCAACTGTTGTGTAGTGATTTTTACCCTTTCTTAAATATGTTATCACAGAGGCGCTATCAACATTGTTGAATTCAGCCAGATTTGGCCAGCAGCAGGGCCATCTCGGAGCTGGCTGGAACTGGCTCTGTCCAGCATGAGGATAGCTTCTGGTGTCTTCTCACAGAAGCCAACCTTGCAGAGCCCCTGCTACCAAAACCTTACCATGTAAACCCAACCCAATACAATCATCAACAAGCATCTCACTCTATGTACAGCTATTCTTTGCCACAGTTCCTCCAGAAGCTGTACCTGCTCCTTTTAGTATCCCAACCGATTCTGCATATGAATACAATTTGCTGTTGGGTGCCCTACTACTGATTTTGTTGTTATTTTGAATCTCCTCATAGTGAACACCCATTAATACAATACAGTTGAGAAATTACAAATCAATGATAACTAGACAAGACACTGTTCACCATACTGGAATGCAATTTCATAGTGAAATAGATAATGATGATTTCCTCAAAAGGTTGAAGTATTCCTTCACTTTTTCCACTGAAAAAAAGAAACCCCACAAAAAAGCCTACACCTTTTCATATCTTTTAAAAAACAGATTGAATGGAGTTGGCTCTACCCTCTATCCCCTTGTCTTTCCTTTTAATTCCTCTTTCTAATCTTTTTTATTATATTCACTGAAGTATTCCTATCCACTTCCCTCAGTTTCTGCTTATCCATGGTGAGACTTTCCCTGGCTAACTCAAAATGATTTACAGTATTACATAATGACATAAAAATATCCTATAGTTCTCAACAGTTCGCTCCAGATGTTGATCCCCCTAAAAGTGGCTCCCCAACAGGCTGTGAACCACAGCAAGATGGAAAAATGTGCACCATATGAACTATTGCCTCTGAGCAGGAAACAGAGAAACAGACTACCCTTCTGCCTCCTCAGTCTCTCCCCTTTCTCTTTTCTAACTACTACTCCTTCTCAGGGATATCTTAGGATTTTCCTGTTTCCTTTCAGAGCAGTGTAGCCTAGTGTTATTTAAAGCAACTCAGCAATATTCTGACTCTTAATTTCTCTTTTTATTTTTCTTCTCCTAAACAGCTGGAACCTACATCTGTTTTCTGACTTTTCCTATATTAATGCTGATGTGGTTCAAGCCCAGCCGGCAACTTGGAACCACGCAGCCACTCGCTCACTCCACCCCCTCTTTCCTTCCTCCCCCTGCTCCTGGAGGGATGGGGAGGAGAATCAGAGGAATGTCACTCCCACAGGTTGAGATAAGAGCAGTTCAGTAACTAAGGTATAATACAAAACTACTACTCCTACCAATAATAATGATAAGAGGAGTAACAAGGGGAGAGGACACAACCGCTCACCACCCACCAACCGATACCCAGTCTGACCCAAGCAGTGATCTGGGCCTTCCAGGTAACTCCCCAGTTACTGTGCTGTGGTATGGAATACCCCTTTGGCCAGTTTGGGTCAGGTGTCCTGTCTCTGCTTCCTCCCAGCTCCCCTCCTCCCTGGCAGAGCATGAGACTGAGAAAGTCCTTGGTCAGAGTAAACATTACTTAGCAACAACTAAAAACATCAGTGTTATCAGCGCGGTCCCCAAGCTGAAAGGCAGAAACACAGCGCTGCCCCAGCTAGTAAGAAGGAGAAAAAATGACTGCTGTAGCTGAACCCAGGACAAACGCCAACTCATCCGTTGTGTATAAATTGTTTTCTCACTTATTATTCCCACCCTCCGCCGCCTTTTATGAGATCCCTATGCCTTAAATTTGTTTCCTTCACATTATGTAGTAGATTTTGCCTCTTTCACATCTTCATTTTCATGAAAACTTTGCTAAGTGGAAGAATATAGGCCACTTCTGTTGCAAATTCACAAAGGGTCTAGATATTGAACTGCACTGACATCAAAAACCGATTTTGGTCAAAGGAGTACTATTATATGTCTGAAGAAATGCTAAGAATATTAAGAAGTAAGAATAAAAATTCAACTTAAAAAAGCCTGTGTTACTGAATAAAGCTGGGGCATTGCACATGAACAGATGAACACAGGTTACCCAATGCACTGTGAAAAAGGAGTTCTTATATACTGTAAGAACAAACCAGACTTTGAAACTTGCTGCATCTGAATGCAATCTGGATATCAAACAGCCACTCACACGCCAGGTATGTATAGAACTGCAGCACTTCTATGGAAGCTGTTTGAAAATGGTACTTTCTTCTTCCTCAGGTCTGTTCCTTCTATATCTTCAGTGTTACACCTGCACTTTCCAGAGAAAAGCTAAGTTTGCTGCTACTAGTCTTTGAAATTAAAACATAGTAAAGAGGAGCTGAATTAGATTCTATACATCATGAATCTTCAAAAGAACTGGTATTTTATGTCCCAGGTAGTTACAGATAAATTAAGCAATAGATTTCACCCATTTCTATTGTTTCAGAATTTAAAATTAATGTGACTATGCCTGAAGGCATTTATTAGTCAATAGAACTGTTATTACAGTTTATAATAAGTGAGAAAAAGATAACCAGGGAAGTTTGCAGGCATGCCAACTAGAAAATCTTAAGCACATCTACTGAAGACTCATTGTATACCACCAAAGACAGAACCCAGCATTTTGTCCTTTGCAGTCATTTTTTCAGCATGAATCTTCCCCTCAAACAGAAAACACTGGCATGAATGTAGCACTGACCCAGTTATTAACCTACTGCACTTGTTCTACAAGAACAGCTGCTGTCCATCTTAGAAAACAGCAAATTGGCACCACTTTAATCCCATTGCAATGAATGTCTCACAGCTTCATTTTAAGAATTTTTTTGTGAAGTAGAAAATCTGGTCTAATAAATCCAAAGTTCTTTGTCTCTATAAATATGTATTTGACAACTTTTTTACAACATAATATCATAGTTTATTATACACTGTCTGCTACTTGTCAAAAGAACAGACAATGTATAAACACTGGAAATAAAATTGCATGTGTCATATCTGGGAGAAAATATGTTGCTGTTCAAAACTGAATGAACACTTTATAGAAATATAGTGTTCTGCCCCAGCAAGTTCAGTTACTCAAGCTTCATTTTACTACATTGTGCTGGGACAAAGATTTATGTCTTATTAGAATAAAATAGAAATAGCATAGACTATGTTGTTTTTAAAGCAGAAAAATCAGTAAAGTAACATATTACCACGGCCGATGTTGTATAGCACCAGCAAACACAAACCCATTGATAAAACATTTCTGAAGGACTGCCATACTTTTAAGCTCCATTTCAATGCATGATTGAGTTTTCCTCTTCCCTATGGTGCAGCAGGGACACTCTGGTTCCAGTAACTGTTCTCCAAGGTTAATTCTGACCCAGTGACTCCTCTTGTTTTCTATCCCTGTCAAGCTAAAAATGTGCTTTGATCGCAAGAGCAAATTACAATTTATTTAATTCTCTGTATAAGCCCTAAAGGTGTCTGCATATTGAAGAAACAAACCTAAGCCTGCTAAACAATACTAAATCTTGTGGGAAAAGAGAGTATTGTCTCTAGCATCCTTCCCAAGGTGGAAACACCCTTGAAAGAGGAAAGCTGCTGTAGATTATTTCATTTCAATGAATTTCAGCCATTTGAAATATAGATGCCTATTTTTGAATTAATTGTTCTATGTTCTCTTTATAGAGCTCAAAGACATATAGGCAATTCTATAGTATGATTAATTTTAGATGTCAACAGTATGATAAGATGAATTGCACCCCAGGGCTGACTATTACTCTTTGCTGACTCTGAAAGGAACCTGCTGCAGCCAGCCAGGCAATAGAGATCTGCACTATATATTTACAACTTAGCTGAAATTAATCTCAGTTTTGTCAGAAAAATTATAACTTGTATTTCAGACAGGAGTCTAAATGTCTATTTCTGTTTGCATTGACTTAAGCTATATAATGATTTGCTGCATCATCATCATCATCAACTGAAACTACCTGTTCCAGGGATCGAAGGATTCCGGGTGGTGAAGGAACGTGAGCCACACATACACACCAAAATGCTAGAAAGTTTATTATAAGATCTAAAATAGATGTAAAACCCAGAGATAACCCAAGCCAGAAAGAAAGAGAACTAATGGCTACCAACAGAATAGATTAGGCACAGATTCTTACCAACCTACACATTTGTTCAATGACCAAGAGGCCAGCTCCGAGATGCATTGAGACCAAACAGGGTGGCAGGCACTACTTTTGCAGGTGTCCCCTCAGAGGTAAGGTCTTTAGATGTCAACAGTATGATAAGATGAATTGCACCCCAGGGCTGACTATTACTCTTTGCTGACTCTGAAAGGAACCTGCTGCAGCCAGCCAGGCAATAGAGATCTGCACTATATATTTACAACTTAGCTGAAATTAATCTCAGTTTTGTCAGAAAAATTATAACTTGTATTTCAGACAGGAGTCTAAATGTCTATTTCTGTTTGCATTGACTTAAGCTATATAATGATTTGCTGCATCATCATCATCATCAACTGAAACTACCTGTTCCAGGGATCGAAGGATTCCGGGTGGTGAAGGAACGTGAGCCACACATACACACCAAAATGCTAGAAAGTTTATTATAAGATCTAAAATAGATGTAAAACCCAGAGATAACCCAAGCCAGAAAGAAAGAGAACTAATGGCTACCAACAGAATAGATTAGGCACAGATTCTTACCAACCTACACATTTGTTCAATGACCAAGAGGCCAGCTCCGAGATGCATTGAGACCAAACAGGGTGGCAGGCACTACTTTTGCAGGTGTCCCCTCAGAGGTAAGGTCAACCATAAAAGGTAGTTGGATCCACCTCCTTTCCTCCGATCTCTCTCAAACCCTGGGTCTTTTATATGCCAAAAAGTGCCAACTCACCCTGACACAGGGGGCCAGTCTGTGCCAGGAGGAGTGGCCCTGCCAGCTCACTGCTGTGCACACTCACTCCAGGTAATAGGGGTGGTCCACCACGGACCAATTCCAGTGTTATACCTGTCTAATACAAATACATACATGCTTTTTAGCTTGATCAGGATGGTCCACCACAGACCAATTTTTACAGTGTTAGACCCATCTAACACACTACCCAAGAACAAACAATCCACACAGAGCAGAGAGGTGCCATTATTATTATTTAGGCCAGGACAGGTAACCTACAGAAGAATCAGCTGTCAGGGATTTATATCATCAGACATAGGTCAAAACATTTTTACCTACAAGTCGTTTTGTAGGTGTGCAGATTTTCCCCAAATCACTACCTACTGTAACATGGTATATTACAGATTCTTGTCTTCCTGTCATCTGTGACATGAAGGGTACTATGCGTTGAAAAATGAAACAACTAAATGTACATTTCTGCATACAGGTATCTACATGTATCATAAGTGTCTAACCTCCCATTACGGTTGATGCTGGCAGTGGTTTCTGAAGAGCAATTCAGCTAGTCAGCCCCAGAAGTTCAATTCAGTTGTCTAAAGGCAAGCATTTAGTGTTATTTGACATGTCACAGAGTATACGAGAAAATCTCTAAGGTCTGGAAAATATGCCTCAGAAAGTATAGGATGTCCTCCTTTCCAGAGAATCTGCTGATGCCAGGCAAAAAGCCATATGATGTCACAAATAGTGAAAGCAATCTGCGCTGAAGCAACTCAATAAAGCTAAAATCTCTACTAAGATCTCCACTGACACAGAGACATTTATATGTTGGTGTCTAAATCCAACACTGAATGACTTCAAGTGGAACCCTATCTCTAGTGTTGTTCCAGAGGATGTCTAAACATAGCACAAAATTTTGGTCTCTTGATCTCTATTTGAACTCGCTCTTACAGTGTCAACTATGATTTTCCAATATTTTATAAACATATGCAACACCACTGAAGCATACAAAAGGTAGAAACAAGGACAGCTAGCCTGAGAGGAAAGCAAAGAATTTGCCCAAGCTGCCAGGGATCAGGTTAGAAAAGCTGAATTCCTGATAGAATTAAATCTCGCCAGGAACATCAAGGACAACAAGAAAACTTCTATAGATACATCGATAATGAAAGGAAGACTAGGAAAAATGTGAGCCTTCCCTCCCAGAAGGAAATGGGAGGCCTGGTTACCCAGCATATGGAGAAAGCTGAGGTACTCAAGGACTTTTTTGCTTCAGTCTTCACCTGCAAGTGCTCCAGCCACACTGCCCAAGTCGCAGAACATAAAGGCAGGGACTGAGAGAATGAACAAACACCTGCTGTAGGAAAAGATCAGGTTCAAGACCATCTAAAGAATCTGAAGGTGCACAAGTCCATGGAACCTGACAAGGGACATCCATGGGTCCTGAAGGAACTGGTGGATGAAGTGGCTAAGACATTATCCATCATATTTGAGAAGTCGTGTCAGTCCAGTGAAGTTTCCACTGACTGGAATAAGGGAAACGTAACCCCCATTTTTAAAAAAGGAAAGAAGGAACATCTTGGGGAACTACAGGCCTGGTCAGTCTCACATCAGTGCCTGGCAAGATCATGAAGAAGATCCTTCTGGAAACTGTGGTAAGGCACATGGAAAATAAGGTGATCGGTGATAGCCAACATTGCTCTACTAAGGGCAAATTGTGCCTGACAAATCTGGTGGCTTATGACAGAGTTACAACGTTAGTGAATAAGTGAAAAGCAACTGACATAATTTACCTGGTCTTGTGTAAAGCATTTGACACTGTTCTGCATGACATCCTTGTCTCTAAACTGAAGAGGCGTGGATTTGATGTATGGACCACCCACTGGATAAGAAATTGGCTGGAAGATTTCAAAGATTGGAAGTTGCGGTCAATGGCTTGGTGTCCAAGTGGAGACCAGTGGTGAGTGGTGTTCCTCAGGGGTCAGTATTGTGACTAGTGTTGTTTAATATCTTTTTCAGCAACAGGACAGTGGGATTGAGTGCACCCTCAGCAAGTTTGCCAATGACTCCAAGCTGTGTGGTGCAGTCAACATGCTAGATGTAAGGGATGCCATCCAGAGGGACCTTGCCAGGCTTGAAAGATGGTCTCATACCTCATCAAGGTTAAGTGCAAGGTTCTACATGTGGGTCAGGGTAATCCCAAGCACAAATAGAGGCTGTACAAACAATGGATTGAGAGCAGCCCTGAGGAGAAAGACTTGGGGGTGCTGGTTGACAAGAAGCTCAACATGAGCAAGCAGTGTGCGCTTGTAGCCCAGAAAGCCAACCATATGCTCTTTCAGAATATTATCTGTAGCATGAATCTCTTCAAATATTAATATTCAAGCCAAGTACCAAGCCTCATACAGTCCACTGACTGTTACCCACTGCTGTTGTGGGCACCAGCAATACAGCCAGGAGCAGGCAGATGAGTATTAAGAAGTGTTACAGAGCCCTAGGAGTGGTGGTAAGGGACAAGCACAAGCATTTTCTCATCAATCCTCCTGCTCCAAGGATAGGGGTTTGAAAAGGCCAGACAAATTTGGTGAATCACAAAACAGTTACAGGACTGGTGCCACAACCAGGGGTTCACTTACTTAGATTGTGGGACTTTGAGAACCTTGGCCTACAGAGGGCTGATGTGGTTCATCTGTCAGAATGGATTGAGAGCAGCCCTGAGGAGAAAGACTTGGGGGTGCTGGTTGACAAGAAGCTCAACATGAGCAAGCAGTGTGCGCTTGTAGCCCAGAAAGCCAACCATATGCTGGGCTGCATCAAAAGAAATGTGACCAGCAGGTCGAAGGAGATGATTCTCCTCCTCTGCTCTGCTATCATAAGACCCCACCTGGAGTATTGTGTCCAGCTCTGGGGCCCCAAACACAAGAGAGGCATGGACCTGCTGTAGCAAGTCCAGAGGAAACCACAAAGATGCTCTGAGGGATGGAGCACTTCTCCTGTGAAGATGGGCTAAGAGACTTGCAACGTGGTTTAGCGGCAGGTGTCCCTTCCTATGGCAGGGGATCTGGGACTAGAAGATCTTTAACGTCCCTCCCGTTCTATGACTCTATGTTCTGGACAGCTTCCCCTAACACTCTGAACTTAGTTAAATGGTGTATTAAATGAGGAGAGGTTATCCAGAGTTAGTTCATTACTAAAATATCTCTCTCTGGTGGCGAGTAACAGTTTGCAGCAAAATTATGCAATAGTAGTAGAAAAAAAAAAAATGGGTTATAGCTTATCCACCTGTAAATATAGAGCAACTTAGGTGAGAAGTTTTGAAACTTCGTCAAGATTAATATTTAATTATAACATTAATACTAAAAAATGCGTCTGTTCCAGCAGTCCTACACTCAATATGCTACTCAGTAACTGGATCTATGTATGCTATGGGTAGCATATCATCTGAATTTGAAACCTCTAATGTTTGGTAATCCTTGGATGGGGATTTTCTGAGAATCCAGCATCTTTATAATCCTTTATGCTTAAGAGCTAAAGTCTGGGTGTCTGTAATGACTTTTTTGAACATAGATGGTTTATACAGTCATCCAAAAGAAGCGATTTTATCAGTACATATTGGATTAAAGAATCAGCATAACCATAAATATATAAAACATGATTACCAATAAAATCAAAATAAAGAATTGTGACAATACTTTAAGAATTCTGTAGAAAATTCAAGTTCCCACTGGCTGAATACAATATTAGTAGGAAAAAGTATCTTACAAAAACCTAAAGGAGGAAAACCACACTGTGTTTGAAATAAGCCAGTTACTATATCATTTTATAAAATGCGCTTTTATGTGCTACAGGCAGTATTCAAAATAACAATGTAGAATTTTACATGTGGAGCAGACTTCTCTGTAGTACCTATGAAGTATTCTAGCTTATTTATGTGAAGCGGCCACTATATTCTCATGTACCAGCCCATTCTGAGCATTGTTTACATATATTTTTCCACAGACTCAAAATGTATTAAGACAGAGATTCATGAGATCCGTGTTTTGTATATTGGACTTGCTCACCACTTAAAGTTAGGCAGACACTTAACAGATTACTTCAGAGTACCAAATGCCACCTGCCTGTCAGTTGTTTTTTAAGATATACAGTCTTTAAAGAAATGTATACCTTGAACCATTTTAACACAGGCTACCAATGGCAATTCATTTGAAGGGCAAAATCTTTTTTATTGGAAGGCTTCTGTTCCCTTCCTTCATAGTGCAAAGAGAAAATCCCATCTTTAAATAGCATGCTGAACAAGATATTGTTCATAGTTCAGTAGGTAACATAATTCCCTCTGAGCCAGAGTTGGTGTACTGCCTCAGCATAATTTTTTTAAAGGTGCCTTTTTTTTACCACAGCTGCCACCCTTCAAAATGAGTCCTACTAGTGCCATTCTTTC
>NW_009942154.1:0-12678 GCF_000696875.1 Nestor notabilis | reverse complement strand
ACTCTTTCCTCTCAGCTGCCTAATTTATCTTTAATTTAGGTTGTTATTTATTTCTTAAGCAATTTCCTAACATTTCTTTGCCATATTCTTAATAACACATAGGAAAATAAAAACAAGCAACTGCTGGAAACATAAGCAAGTAATTTAAAATTACGATCTATTTTGTGTGTACTGGCATTTTGTTGTACTCTGCCTGAACAGGCTTGCAAAAATTGCCAGGCAAGCATTTCCCAGTATGTGTAAATTATACCAAAGGTTATTATTAAGCTTCTGTCTTTCTTTGCTGTCTCATCATGAAGATTTTTTCTTTACAGAGGAATAAAACCTAACCACAAGGAATGGCAGAAGAGTTGGAAAAATGTCTGCCAGCAGACCTTTAACACATCATAAGCATGGCCAAACTTGAAAAGCAATGTTTGTCCATGACAAAAGAAGGTTGCTGGTTCAGACAGTCACTGAAGTTCAGGTTTGGGATGGATTAAAAGGATCATTTGTCAGATTCTTTTCGCATGTTGGTAAACTCTTTCATAGTAAAGGCCACTCTGGAGATCAAAGGAAACATTCAAGTTAAGATGGTGACAGCCACTCCATAAAGGCAGAAGGTCAGAAATTATTATCTAAACCCTACTGCCTAAAACAAACAATTCCTCTGCAATAAAAAATGGCAATAAATAACATATTTTAGAATATTTTTTAGAATATTTTTCAGTCAGCTAAGTCTAGATTTCCTTGGCCAAGTTTTCAGTCATGTGTAAATGTGCACTGAAGAAACAAAACACTAAGCATGAGTGTTTAGCTGTACTTTCAATTACTTTTGCTGGTCATATTTATTATTCTGGCAGTTACATGTCTACATATTTCCATAAGTTTGGACCAATATTCTGCCTTTTTTCTCCTCATGTGCCACAAAGAGTTCACATGTTGATCTTGCACCCACACCAATACACAGGTCTTTGAGCTGTCTTACCCCTCTGTCATGCAGTCTTTGCAGTACTGATTTAGCATTATCCCTTAAAAACAGAATGCACATGGCCCTTAGGACTTCCTTGTGGTCCTGTTCAGCTTTTCTTCATGTCACTTACTCCTCCCCTTCTGTATTCTCATCTGTACAACTCATTTTGACTCTTTGCCTGCATTTCTCTTTTTCTGTTTTTTTTTTTCATTCTGTTCTCTTCCATTTTTTTCTTGGTTCCCTTTTCTTTTCTCCTTTTCTACCTGTCCTCTTCTCCCTGTATAACCTTCATGCTTTCTCAAGTCTCACTCTTCTTTTATCTCTCTTCTCACATCTTGGTCAAGTTTTCAATGTCAGGCTCTTTCTTTCTCTTTTGTCTTGGCATTTAATAAGCTCTAGAAGTGCTCCTCTCCAGCTCATCATTAACCTATGAATTCATTCATTTATTCTTAGTTCACTGGGATTTTTCATTGTCTTTCTTTCCAGAATGCTGCTGTAAATTAAGAGCCCAAGACTAGCCCATTTCTCTCTTGGCTAGAAAAAGGAACAGATTCAGATCATGCAGTCTTACTCCATTTCCATCACCAGCAAGCTCACAGGGCTCATTACTGGAATGTGATGCTAGCAGATGCAGCTGGCAGACCAGGATCCAAAATTTATATGAGTCCTGATGGAGCACTGGGATGGGGTTAGCATGCTGACATGTATGTTCTGCCATAAAGAGAAATGTAACTCTAAATCCCCAGTGCTAAACACTGCATCCAGGTGTCTGTCACTCTGGGAGAACAGAAGGGCTTTTTCTTCCTCTTAGACTGTATTGTTGTGTTACAGTCAAGACAATCATTTGACCTTTTTGAACAAGTCTTTTTAAGGACTTGTTCATGCAGTTAATATTGTTGGTGTATAAATGAGTAGAAGGTTGTGAAAAGGCGTTAGACTGCACTAGAAATTCTGAGGATCAGTGCTTTTGGGTTTTCATCCTTCTACCACTGTTCCTTCTCATATTTTAGAAAGAAGATAAATATATTCCTGAGTAAGAACACAGGTTAAAATAAGGTCATTGGGAAGGAAGTTTATTTACTAGCACAGCCTTTCAGAGCAGATGTACATACTCTCATTGCATGCAATTGTACTATTTAGCTTTTGAGCATCACTTCTGTGCTGTCAATTAGGGAAGGCAAGTAACATACAAAAGAAACTCACTGACTACATGGCTGGCTCACTTTGATTCTCATACATGATAACTCATATTAGATGTTGATTCAGATGGCTTTCCAGTAGGGAAACAATGAAACACAAAACTAGATAAACCTGGAAATGTCAGAGATTAAAATCTGGGTCTATAATAAGGAGTCATGGAAAAAAAAAGACTCTACAGTAAAGTCTATCAGTAACCTAAGTATGGAGAAAACACCTAAATACTTCAGGTGAGGAATTAGTCAGCTTTAAAATGTGATATTTGAGAGGACTGAACAAGGCTAGAAACCACCTCTGTTTGGTCAGTGTCCACAGTTTTTGGAAATCCACCTTTTACAATTCTTCATCCAGAGAGACATACACCCAGTTACCTGGCCCCACTCAAACAGGAAAGGAACCAACCAAAGGAGTCCCCAGAGATCCAAGGAATGACTGGAATAAGTGTGCTGTGTTCTGCTTGTGATTGTCATGTGAACATTTGGTCCCATTTATTCCAGAGACAGTTTTACTCTTAACTCAGCAAGACCAGAATTTTACCATGTATCTTCAGTTTCTGTGTGGCCAATCGTATTGTAACCACAGGTTAAGCAGTGAGACATCATGGAAGAGATAGGGCTAATAATAACTACACACTGAAAACACAAGAGGCTAAGCAGAACTCTACATACAACACTAGTCATTCAGTTATTTCAGCAGAGATGTTAGTGTTGTTAGCTCTTTACTTCAGTTGTAACTACAAGCAGGCCCAAAATCCCTCTGGACTGTTCACACAGGAAGACAATCCCTGCTCTAAAGGCATTACCATGTCTTTTAGAAAAGATGTGACTGTGACAATCCATGTGAGAAGACAGTGATGAATACGTAATGTAACACAGCTATCATAAAACTACATATGCGTATGCCTGAAATTCATTAATTTATGTCTTATTAATTAATACAGATTCTATCCACTACACAGCCTAGTCACACTGGCTTGGTTGATATATTGTTTGCTGATTATATGCAAGTCTATTCATGTAAGTAGTAGTTACAGGCAGATAGTATGAGTCTATAACAAAGATTAGATCCACTGTCTTTGGCATGGCAATGTGATAATGCTGGAAGAGGTTCATGTACATGGTTTCCTTAGTGTGTTGTATGAATTTATGCATGGCTTTGCAGAAAACACTTTTCCAGAACCGTACTCCTTCTATATACCTTATGTAAGAATCATAATTTTAAAAAGAGGCATTGCTTGTATTTATTAAGCTTCTTAGCCTTTTTACTTCTGTATTGCTTCTGTAGTTTTGTTTCATTTCAAGGTATTTTTACTCCTAGTAAAAAATGCATGCATTTGTATTTATAAATCTGTGATTACTACACCTATTAAAATTTTACAATTTTGGTGAATCCTTCAGCCAAGCCTACACACCCATCATTGTGAGGAAAAAAATCCTTTTTCTACACAAGATATGTGAAGCTACCTTCCCCATCCTTACTTTTATTACCAAATCTAAAGTGTAGCAATAACACAGGGAAACTAATCTCCTTGGCCTAAGAAAACAACTGAAGTTCCTCAAACTTCATAAACTTCAGAAAACACTCCTGATGTAGTTGGAAATGTATCTAGTAGTTACTTCCTGATGTCAGTTACAAGACTACCCTATTTTTTTCAGGTTTTTCCTGCCATCTCTTTACTATATTGTTCATCACAGAGCATGTATTACTTAAATATGTTCCCGCCACTCTCCAAAAAAATTGTGCTGGAAGTACAGAGTTTAAAATCAAAACATTTTAAACTCTGCCATCTTACTCAGCCGATGCCTGTTATCAGGCTTCTACTTTAGCACTGCACAGCTTGCCCTGCAGGCTAGAAATGTATGACTGCCATCTTCTTGCCAATGCAATGATTTTCAGCAGAGGCACAGAGGAATTCTCGACATCCACTTTTAGGTCATACATATGTTTTGGGGCAGCAGGAAAGACCAAAATTTGGGGAAATCTGGTCTTCCTTAGGAGGATAAAATAAATTAATTTTAAAATGTCTGAATTTTTGTATTTTCCCTCACTTTCTTTTCTTTTGCTGTGTGATCCCATTGTGACCAAGCTATAGCACCTGGAAGTGTAAGTGCTAAGCATCAGCTAGACAGAAGATTAGCTTGGAAACAATAGCAACATGTCATGGCTGAGTTTTGTCAAAGTTCAAATAGGTGGGCTTCCACCAATTTTACATTTTGGGAGCATATTTCTACTGTGCAATACACATTAATATATATTTCTACACCAGCTTACCAATACCACTTCAATTAATTTGCTTTCATAGTGTATGATGCCATGTGGAAGATGGCAGAGAAGTTTATTCTCAGCAGCAGTGGCATGTGAAAATATAGACATCAATTTAAGATAACGCTGACAAGTTCTACATGTCCCATGTATCAAAAAATAAGTTACATAGTTATATAGCAGAGTCATCTCTCACTTAGAATGATTTTCTTCTCATCTACCACCATTTTAATGAAGTCACTTTTGATTTACATTGGTATGCAAAGACAGTGAGATCTATGTTACACGGACATGAACTTAAGGGCTTGAAAGAGGCAGACAGTTTAAAAACTCAGAGAACTTGAAAAATGTGATTATGTAGAAATACATACTAAATCATGGTAATTTGTGAGTACTTGTCTCAGATGATAGCCATGTTAGAAATGTTTCGAAACTTATCTCTAGAATACATGACAACAATTACTACAGCTATATACTTCCTGGACAAATCCTGGTGGTAGAAAACTGTACAGATAAACAAGGCAGTATATCTATGTACAACTGCTGTTTAAATGAATGGAGTAAATATTACAGTCTACTAGTAAATTCCATGCAATTCAGTATTATTTAAACCATCTAGCTTGATATATCATGTACCATGAAGAAAAACATTAATGATGGAGAGTTGTGCTGTGAGAAAAATAACATGTGCTTGGGATCAAGCCTGAGGAAAATCAAGGAAGAATTCTCTTCAAAAGCACTTTCTGCTGCAACTTGTCTTTTTCCTTTTCTAGGTCGTTAACAAAATGCCAATTCTCAAATCAGAAAGTTCCTCTGAAGAGAATATTAGTAATAATTCAACTTCAAAAAAAAACCAACCAACCACCAACAACCAACCAAAAAAACAAAACAAAACAAAACAAAAACCCACAACAAAAACCAAACAAATGAAAAAAACCCCAAAACCAAAAACCAAAAAACACACACACACTGAACCTTTTCTCATTTTCTTTCCAGTTCATCTTATGAGACCTGTGGCCTTCTAGAAACCCAGCAGCTCCTCACAACGTCTCCTCACTCTCCTTGCTATTGTGATATAAATACTCTTGCTTGAAGGGCTTCAAAGAAACCATCATAGAAAATACTCATTCAGCTCTAAAAAAAGCTGAAAAATATAAGGTCTTATCTACACACTCTATAATGTCATTTCACTAATCACAAATCTTGAGCAGGAACTATATACAGTATAAAATAAAATAAAATAAAAATAAAATAAAATACCACAGTCTAGGAAGTGGGAGTTTTACTGTATTTTCAGTTAATCTAAAAAAAAGGTGTCACCTTCAATTTACTGCTATTTTGTTTTGTATGCCATAGTTAACATAAAGATAACTTCTTTTGCACTGATGGGAATTTGAATTACACAGAAAATGCCAAACTTGGTAGCTTATGTATCCCATTTTTAGGGCAGATAGATTACATCTGAATTCACAATGCCTCCATTTTAAAATGAATAAACTTGAACAAAAGCATACATGTGTTTAAACTATTTCTTTTTGGCTTTGGTGGATTTGTCTTTTAAAAAAATCAGTTATTGTTCTATATGATAATCTTTCTGTCTCTACAACACTGCTGCACCTGAGAACTAAATCTTAATGCTTCTTTACAGACATAAATATCAAAACGGTTGCTTTTGTTGTTGTTTGGTTTTGTTGGTGGATGGTTTGTTTTGTTTTGGTTTCTTTTGCTAGGAATGTATGTTTAACTGCTCTATATCAGTATCAAACTACAAAAAATAATTTAGTGAACTGGCACAATGCAAAATTATTCCTTTCTTTCACACACATACTAGTTTTCTTGTAGCTGTACACTAGATACCATGTTACAATAAGTTCACATTATGCTGTAGAGATTAATAAGCACTTGTTGTTTCTAGTTAAATTTAAAAATAGAAAAATAAGAAGTGAACAACTTTATCATATTTGGAGGCAACAACTTGCCATATTTAATAGGGGGTTTTATTTTTATATATGTCTAAACACACACACACATGAAGTGTGAAGGGCTACAAGGCTTTAAAGTAGCTGCTGATTTTTTTAAGTTTCGCACTGCTAAATAGGAGCCTACCTATAAACACCTTACATTATTGAAGTTCCTTCTTAGCCTTTTTTCTGTTACAATTCAAGTAGCTCAAGAAAAGAAAAGATCTTTGAGGCTGACGAAAAGGAGGGAGGCTAGAGAAATGTCCATGGGCTGTGCTTATTATTATTGTTGGGCTTCACTGGGCCATAAAAAAAAGAATAGTATTAAAAATAAATTTGAGCAAATAGCACAGTTTACACAGTGCTATTATATACAAAGTATTCAAACATCTGCATTGTCACAGAAAGGCCCTCACTGGCAGGCCCTACAAACTCTTTAGTTAGTGCAAGGGTCTTTATTAGCTAATGATCATGTTTTACCTTTCCCAAGTTTACAAATAATGCCTTCCTTTTTTTCTATTTACTCCTCTCAAATTAATAACTATTTGAGAACATTACTTTCGCTTTATTATTTAATTTGTATATTTCTAACCCATACTATGGTACAGCAACAGTCTGGTACAGTTGCTAGGTTTAAAGCTGTTTATGTTTTCAGAGAATTTTGGAGCACCAACAGTCCTTATCTCACAACTCATCTCTTGTTACTATTTCTACTGGTGGTAAGCCTTTAAAACTCAGATTAGGATTACGATCAGGTTAGTAGTATAGTTGGAAAAGCTGTTTTAGCTGATGAAATCACCAAAGATTAATAATGTTTCTAATGAGGTGTGGAATAATTATTGAATATATCTAAAGGTGTAGCATTGTTTACACATAAAGGAAAAACGGACTTTCAGGGTAAAATGCAGCTGCACCTGGTATGCCAGTAATTCACTCCACAGCAGTTCCCATAGCAACATTGCTTGACAGAGAATGGGGCAGAGTGGAGATTCTGCAGCCAGGCTCTGTCCCAACACCATCAGAGATGGGAACTAGGTAGTACTTGAAACTGATAAGGTGCCTAGTTGCTGCCCTGAGCCAACAGTATGTCATCTTTTGACAAAATGCTGTCCTTTTGTGAACTTTGCTTCATTATAATGCATTTTAATACAAAAACACCCCTCCATCTCCAATGCTACCCGCCTCCAAAGTGAGACCACCCCTCACTGAGCATGCTCTTTAAATTTCTTGTGCTATATACCTTTAAAAGCGAAGCGAGAGAATTTTACACCAATAACAATAAAGGTATGTATGACTAGAGTCACTCAAGCTCCACCTTAGAAGTGAAAAATAGTATAAAAGTGGCCCAAGAAGTGGACGGCATTAGGGAAGACACCACCATGGACAAGTCGAGGAAAATTCCATCAACAGATTACCCCCGAGTCCTGGGACCGGTCGACGGGCTGGACCTTTCTTCCCCCCCCCATAGGGACACCTGTGGGTAAGACTTGCACTGTATCCAGTGCTTCCCTGGGACAATTAGGAACCTCGATATAGAGTTACTTTTTTACTTTTATACTTTAAAGCCAGGCTGTGTTATTCATAACTTTGTCGCGCGTTTGTATATTTTACTATTTGCACGTGCTTTTGCAGACAGTGTATTTATCACCAGCAATCCAGAAGAACCTGTATCTGTTGCTTTAATAAACTGCACTGTTTAAGTAGCTAGTCGTAAATCTCTCATTGAACTCGACCAGATCCTTCGGTGTGTCCATGTTAGCTCGTGAGCACGATTAGACTGAAGATGCAGTGCACTATTAGTGCATCCGGAATCGTGATTATTCATATATTGAATGCGACAGGACTGATAGTGGTAAATTGGACATCACTCAGAATCTAAGCCTAGCTGCACCCAGCCCCTCTAATATTTGAAGACCAGCTGGAACGCAAGGGGGGTTATTTTCTGCCAAATTCCCTTACCTCTGAACGCAACATGAGGATATGCGTTATATTTTGTTTTAAATCCAGGTTAGGCTTAGGGAAAATTTAGATCAAAGAATCAGTTTTATGATCTATCCTAGAAATCTTACAGGAAGAAGATGAGACCTAACAGTAATGCGCAATTGTTGATCCTATCATGTGTGTAGCTATAGTAACTATAATTAATGCAAGTGCAAGATTCAAGGCCATAATCCTAGGGTGATTTCAGGGCTTTGTTGGCTGATCAGTCCTGCAGATACTTACAGGGTGAAGTGAGGGGCGGCTCAAGTAGGAGTAACCATTTGTCAGTTTGACTGCTAAGAATACTTTGCTTATCTTTCAGGATATGGTCTGAATGAGGGTTCAAAGCACTATGAATTATTACATTTCTCACACCTCCTGCAAGGTCTCCAAATCCTGAAAGATTTAAAGAAAGATGTCAGGGGCCTTACTTCCATTACTATAGCGCCAGTTGTCTTATAATCAACAAAGACAGGCTTAGGATAGTTAGAATTCAGTTTTATTAAAGTCTAGTCCAAACACCTGCAAAAATCTTCAATGAAAAGGGATGATGACAACTCATCATATAATTTTCAGTACCATGGAAAACACATTTGTCCAGTTTATGATTATGGGTAGGGAGAACATTCAGGAAAGTGAAGGCTCACAGGTGTGTTTAATCTTTATTCCATAAAAGCTGAAGAAGGAAGATGAGGAATAGTGACAGCAGGAGCTGATGTGTTACTGCTAGTATTAACCTAGATATAGTAGTTTAACCTTAATTTGGGTTTGAATTTTAAACCTGAATTAGGCCATCTTCTCAATCCAGCTTTACACATTTACTGGCAGATCCATTAACGTTTACAAATATAATGCTGGCTGATAGTAAGAGAAATTAGTTTCCAAATCAGGTGTAGTTGCATGGCCTTTGATAAAATCCAGCATTGTGCTGAGATTGCAAGTTGGCAAAGCAGAGGCTGAGACATCTGTGTACTGATTGATCCTGAAAGGTCTTTTACTGCATTTTAAGGACAGATAATAGCAGACACATTGCTCTTTTAGACATGGATCAGTAACTGAGATCAGGGTTTGGAAGTAAAGAGTGAAGATTTTCATGGAATATTTTGGAAAGAAAAATGATGGCTGTATCCACCTGAGCTTTATGTTATTTGTATAGAGGGAAAGGCTGTATTGTATTAAACCTTGATTTACAGTTTGAATCAATGAGAGCATTGGTCTTAGTGACAGAAAAAATCTCAGGCTGAAGGGGGAGAGTTTTGCTCCTGATGAATCCCAGAAGTCCTAAGCAAGTTACTGAAGAAAATAGGAGCTTAAACCATACTGCAATATCTAACTAGAGAGTGGTCACATGGTTAGTAAATCAGGCCAGTGTTTGGACTAGGACTGGGTTTAGCAAGGTAAGTATGGCAAAACAAAGTTGCTGGAGTCTCCTCAGTCCAGTTGTTTTTGAAATTAGTTCCTTCTAGCAGTAACGTGTCTCAAGCACATTAAATGTTTCAGGCCTACCTGATGATTCCCTTATTCATTACCCCTTCTCTTTATCAGATGTGAACAGCAGCTTGTTCTTTTGGTCTCCTTTTCCTTTTAGGGTCTTTTTCCTCCTGTGGAGAGGACAGCTTTCTCTTTATAAAGGCCTGAGACATCACACATAAATGCCTTTCATTGCCCCTCAATCTCAGATACCTGAGAAATTCATTTCTATTACACATGGACAGACCAAACTGTACTTATTTTCTCAGCTATCTGGAGGATGTCAAATAGGTATTGTAGGTTAAGAATTTTTTAAACTACGGTTTTGGGGGGTTGAGGTTTTTTTGGTTGCTTCATTTTTTTGCTTTGTAAATTGAAAACTGTTGTTGCTTTGGTAATATGGTTATTGCTTCACATGTTTTGGACGAGAGAAAACTAATGCCTCTGGAAACTTCTTCTGACAAGATGTTTTCATGCCTCCTTCCATGACGAAAAAGGCAAGTTTTCCCTCCTAGAAGAAATCTGATAAAGGCAGATCTCTGATCTCCAGCCTGTCTTTCAGATGTCTTCTGATACACTGTATTTGAAGTGAAGTCTCTGTGATTTTTTTTTTTTGCTGTCTACCAGATGTCAACAGAATGTTTCCTCCAGGTGGGCACTCTGCAAGGGGGAAGAGGAAGGATGAAGGCTGTACTTTCTCTGTAAGCCTCAGAACCAAAAGTAATTCATAAGTCTAGACCTGCAACAGAAATAAATAAACAGGTGATTTACAGAGCTTTCAGAATACTGCCATACCCAGAAAATTAACAGATATTAAAGCAACAATAAGCATTAGCTCTTGTTGAAGTTAGCCCTCATTCCATGCATGGGATGTGCATGACACAACACCACCACATGTAATCTCACACTTTTCTAAACTCTAAAAAGAATGATCTCTTCTCAAACTGTATTAAGAATACATCTTCTCCAGCCTTTCTAGCATTGTTGAAGACATCTTAAATATAATTCCTTGAAATAGAACCTAACCATACCTCAAATCAAAGAATGTCAACCAACTCTATTCACTCAAAAAAATACTTCAGTTGAGACATAAATAGCAAGCCTGAAAAAATGAAATGCCAAATATCAGAGCTCAGAAGGGGACTCACGCTCTTCTGCTTCATACTAGTCCACAAAGGTCTACAAGTTTGTGTCTTTGCCAGATTTGGGCAGATTTTCACAGACAGAAATGAGATTGCTAACCCAAAGTTCAGCTTCCAGCCAAATACCTATTGTCTGCTCTAATACCACAGAGAAGCTATAGCATTTAAGGAAAGATCACTGGTGTTTCCCCTTACTGTCATTCTTGGAAATAGCTTTGCTTTCTAGGCTGAAGTATCCAGAAAAAGCATTCTGTTAGATACAGAGATTTTTATTAGAAATTTTCAGCCCTGTACTGTGGAAGTTTGACAGGCTTACAAAATCTACAGCAATTACAAGTACCCACCCTCTAGAATAAAAACAAATAACTACTAGGTAAATACTACATTCTGACCGGTTTTTTAACCAAAAAAAAAAAAAAAGTGGAAATTAATTTTTTTATGTTAAGATTTTAGCATTAAAAGGGAAATAACTTGGAAAAATTGGCACCATAAAAACTCTTTCAAGCTACCAAGTATTAACTAATCCCAGATACACACTGTAAACTTAGACAAGCTTCTGGATTGAGTTGGTATTGTACACAAAGCAGTGTCACCTCCTCAAATTTAGGAAAGAAACAAGCATTCACATGCCTTTGTTGAACCAATCTCTCCTCTAATCTGACAATCAAGGCTTAAAAATAAGTTCCAGAAAGTTTTTCCAACCAGTATCAAACACACTAATGGAATCACTTTCATTTCTTACTGAGTAATGTGGTAATAGCCAAAACTTTGTAATCTGTTCTTGAATCAAATTATGTACTAGAACACCTGGAGCATTTCCAAATGCAGGGAGGAGACCTTTGGGGTCAATAGGATTAAATCCCAGCTCTTAGACTTCATTGTGCCAATAGCACAGAGAGCATGACAAGTTTCCCCAGCAATTCTGTGGCAATTTTAAGGGAGTTTTCTGTCCTAGTGTGTAAAATCAGTCAAGAACATGTGACCTGGCAGACTAACTAATAAATTCAGAGGCACTTCTGCTGCTGTTCATCATATTTGTGGTATCACAGAACCACATAATATCCTTAGGAAAATAACTTATGTTCTTCAAAATGCTGTTTTTCCATTTATTTTTGGTGAGGGTTTTGTTGGGGCTTTTTGTTTGGGTTGTTTTTTGTTGTGGTGGTTTGGGTTGTTTTTTTAACTGCTATTCTCACTACTCAGTACTTTATGGGCAACATGGTCTAGTGTGAGGCATCCCTGCTCATGGCAGGGGGTTGGAACTAGATGATCTTAAGGTCCTTTCCAACCCAACCTATTCTATGATTCTATGAAACTAGTAGGGAGAGGCAAGTGATAAAATAGAAGGGGAAGAAAAAAATGGTTGTGATCTAATGATGCACAAAACTGCTAATTTATTTTTAACAAGCAGATTTTCATTTTTATTAACCTAATGTTTGGCAACCACTTCATAGTAATATGCATTTGACAAACAAAGTAAAATAAATTCTCAATAGCTGGAAGATGAAATGGGGAAAATCTACTTTGATAAGAAAAACAAAATTTCTGAAACAATATCTTTTTTTTTTTTTTTTGGAGACTAATTATGTGTTTTAGAAGAGAGAGTGGCAGAGGAGGAAAAGATTCTGGAACTATTGCTTAAACTCAAAAACTGGCATGTAAATACCTGGTATTTACAAGGTATAAAAGAAGCTTACAGACGGTGGAAGCAAGG